>NC_042623.1:4605478-4905478 GCF_901001135.1 Rhinatrema bivittatum | reverse complement strand
TTTTTTAGCGGCGCGGGTCTCCCTAAAAAAAAAAGGGTCGGGAGGGTGGGGGAGGCTAAGAGGGGTCGATTTAAAGGGTCAGGTATTTTGTTTTTTTATCGGGCCATCGGCGCCATTTTAATTAGTGGCAGCCAAAATGGCGCTGATGGCCCGAGAGCGGGAGATCGCGCCGGGACACCCCCCCCCCCCCCAACTGGACCACCAGGTAATTTAACATTTTGGGGGGGTTCGGGAGGGTAAGGAATTGGTTTTAAAGGGTCGGGGTGGGTTTAGGGCTTGTTTTGGTGTGCCGGTTTTCCCGCCCTCCCCCAAATAATTCCCGTGCCCTATTTAACGATACAATGCAAATGCCCCTGATGATAAATCGGGGGCATTTGTATTGTATCTTGCACTCTAACGATTTAGGACGATTTTAAAATTATCTGACGATAATTTTAATCATTTAAAAATGATTCACATCCCTACTGTGGATAGAAGAATCTGTCCCATACCCTCAGCCTCAAATACGGACATTGTGCTGGATAATTTAGTTCGTTATTTTATATACCGTCGTTCCAAGTGAAAATCACAACGGTTTACAAAATTAACAATCGTCCTTTAAGTCATTGCATATTTGGTGTAACTAATATTGTTATAACACGTACTTTGCTAATATACATTTTGGTGTTACCTATACTTTAGTAAGATACATTTTTTAATAATAATATATATATATATATATATATATATATATATATTGGCAGAATTCAACTGGGTCATATCAATCTAGGCTGATGTTCTTATACGTCTCACCTGAGGATAGGGACAATAGGTTAGAAGGATAAACCCTCTCCATTTCCCACCAAGCGTGCGGTCTGGATGTTCTTTAAATTCATCCTCCTCCATAGAACCTCAGATGGCTGCTGTCTCTAAAAGTAACGCACATTCATCAACTACGTCCATTCTTTGACAAAAAGCACCAGCAATTTTGGTTTACTTCCTTGTTATATCCCACTTGGATTACTGTAACTCTTTGTACATTGATCTCCCCAATTAAGTGGTGGACGAGAAATTGGCAGTTTGGGGAGGGGCTGCTTATCTAGTTCACTTAACCAGATTGCAAAATGTTCATAATGCTATTGCCTGTATGTGACTTTAATATTAGTTTTCAAGGGTCGCATTTTCAAAGTCATTTACAGCTTGTTAGAAAGTTTGCCGGCCTGTGCACATGTGTGCAAAAATAAATCCGCATACACATCATGCCAGGAGGAGGTGGCCCTTTGTGCAGAAGAGTTTGTGAGCATGGTTTCCAAGAATTTTCACTTGGCAAATCTGTGAAAAATCTGCATTAAAAAACCAACAAAATTTCCTGTCTTTGAAAATTATCCCCCAGTCTTAAAAGAATTGGGCTGATCCCATGAGGCCCTTCTCATGCTCTCAGATCAGCAAATGAAGCTTTCTCAACCTGTTTCTCTTATCATTGTTGTGACTTGCTGGATCGCAAGAAAGAATCTCTTCTTGTGTTGGACCTTGTTTGTGGAATTGGCTGCTGAAGGAAACACATTTGTCTGAAAATGTTGTGACTTTTCAAAAAATGGTGAATACCTGACTCTTTCAACCTCTTGACTCCACTTCTGGGATCTGCTTTTATTTATATTATGTTAATTTATTTGCTATTCTCATTTTTATTGTCCTTGATACCCTTAAATATTTGTTTACTGACTTTTATGACTTTTCTGATGTGCGTTTTACTTTTATGTTACTTTGTGGCTGTACCTTTCTTTGGTCTTTTTTGAAAAGGTAAATAAATAACCCCTAGATTCATCAAAATGCTATAATTTTCATGAGTGAGAGAGAGAGAGAGAACACCACTTTATAAGGCCTTCATAGTAGTCAACTATTTATATCACTATAGGAGGGGCCATCTAGTACTGATGTAGGGTTCTGGGACCAGATTTACATGCACAGTGGGCTGTATGAACAGCACAGTACACCTCAGTGAAGATTTTATGTCATTTGGAGTGAGAAAAGTCACCCAAAGATGAGATTTCTACAATGTTCTCTCGCCCTTGCTTGATGGTCTCTCTACCAGGGTACTATCAAGCTAGGACGAGAGAACACTGAAGTAATCTCATCTTAGTCTGACTTTCCTCACTCCAAATGATTTCAAATCTTCATTGAGGTGTAATGTGCTGTTTGTACATCTCATTCTGCAATGTAAAACTGGCCCCAGAACCCTACACCACTACCTAAACCTCACCTCGAGTTGTAGCTGGGCCCTCCGATAGTGATATAAATAGTTGACTACTAAGAAGGGCCTTATAAAGAGTCTCTCTCTCTCTCTCTCTCTCTCTCTCTCTCTCTCTCTCTCTCTCTCTCTCTCTCTCTCTCTCATTCCCATGTGGGTACTGTGTGAAAATTATAGTAGTTTTAAGAATGACCCTGTAATTAGCCCCCAAAAATGGTTACCACCTACAACTTCTTTGTTAACCTTATTTATACTTATCAGTGCATAAAAACATAAAAAATGTCATGCTGGGTCAGATCAAGGTTTATCAAGCCCAGCATCCACTTCCAATAGTGGCTAATCCAGGTCACAGGAACCTGGCACATCCCATAAAGTAGATCTAATTCCTGTTATTAGCTCCCAGGGATAGCAGCAATAGCTTTCTTAAGTCTCTCTGGCTAATAATGTTTTATGGACTTTTCTTCCAAGAACTTAGCCAAACCTCTTTTAAACACCTCTATGGGGTTTAAAAGAGGTTACCTTGACCACATTATCTGGCAACAGATTTCACAGCTTGGTTGGCTGCTGAGTAAAAAAGCACTTTCTATTATTTCTTTTATATCTGCTGGTTCTTAAGTTATAAGGTATATCCCCTTGTTTAAGTATTATTTGAAAGGGTAAATACTTGTTCTTTACTTGTTCTATCCCCCTTGTGATTTTATAAACTTCTCTCCTGTCCCTCTCAGCCGTCTCGTTTCTGAGCTGTGTAACCATCATAGGGGAGTCATTCCATCCCCTTTATCTTTCTGTCGTCCTCCTTTGCACCTGTTCTAGTTCTGTTATGTCTTTTTTTGAGATAAGGCGGCCAGAACTGCACACAGTATTCAAGGTATCGTCACACCATGGATGTATACAGAGGCAATATGACTTTTCCATTTTATTCTCCATCCCTTTTTTGGGAACAGTCAAACATTCTGTTTGCTTTTCTTACTGCCGTCACACGCTGAACTGAGGATTTCAATGGATTGGTTACGGAGCTTCTAATGTCCTTTTCTTGGATGGTAACTCCCAATACAGAGCCAAGCACTCTATGCTTGTGGTTGGAATTACTTTTATGTACGTTTGTCACGTTTCCACATTAAATTCCATCACTTTCCTCAGTTCTTCACAATCAGCTACTGTTTAGTGAATATTTTTGTATCATCTTCAGCTATGATCGTTCTCTTTTCAAGGCGAATTATGAATATGTTATACAGCACAGGTCCTTGTGGCACTCCACTAATGACCTTTCTCCATTTGGAAAACTGACCATTTAATCCTACCCTCTTTCTTACTGTTACCAGTCCACAATAGTACATTGCCTTCTATCCCATGAATTTGTAGTTCTCTGAGGTATCTATCCGAGTTTTGTAAAATGCCTTCCCAAACTCCAAACGCGGCTCACCTTTATCTACAAGTTTATTTACAACTTCAACAAATCGAAAAGATTGGTAAGGCAAGACTTCCCTTTGTTAAAACCATGGTTACTGTTCCCCACGAATATGTGTGTGGCCATTGATTTATGTTTTAATGAATAACTTCTTACATTTTGCCTGGCACTAAAGTCAGGCTCACCAGTCTATACTTTCCTGGACTGTCCCTAGAGTCCTTTGCAGAAATTGGCATCGTATTGGCCATCCTGCAGGCTTCAGATATTAGGACTGTTTTAAATGATAGCTTACAGATTGCTAGCAACAGATTTGCAATTTCAGATTTGAGCATTTTTTAGTACTCTGAGGTGGATGCCTTCAGTTTCTCATTCCACCCTGCATTACCAGAGATTTATTTAAATTTATTTTATTTAAAATATCTATAGTTCATTTATAATAAATAAAATTGTGCTAAGTGAATTTGTTTTGGCTACTCAGAATCATCGCCATTAAAGAATGATTCAGGGTTCGTATGGTGTTCCCAAATCTTCCTCAGTGAACATTGAGGCAAGGAATTCATTCAGTCTTTCAGCCGTTTCCTTGTCTCTGAGCACCTTTTATCCCTCAGTCATCTCGCGGCTCAACTGACTCCCAACACAAAGGAAGCAGGTCCATGTGGCGGGCTGGTTTCCTAATGCAGTGATAGTTTAATGCTCCCATTGTTTGCAGCCTTTGCTATGGAAAACCCTGAATTGTTGTAGAATAAACTGATGTTTGTACAGTGTCATCCTTTTCTGCCGTTGTGATCCAGTGCTGATGGAGCAGAACATGCTGATGGAGATGAATGTAAAAGTAGTGCTTTACCTAAGTAGTGACAAATCGAATATACTAATTAATACCCCAATAGAATCATTTTTTTCAATTATAATAAAAATTCTCTTCTCCGCTCAAAAAATGAGTCATCACTTGAATGAAAAAAATCTTTGAAGGAGGTTACAGAGTATGATACAACTCTTGTAGCCTACCTGCTTTAATAAAAAAAAATGTTTTAAAAGTAGAGGAAGGGTTTCATATATCAGAGTTTTAAACCATGAAATGGTATACTCAAGTTTGCATGTATAATCATAAACCAAACCTCCTCCACCTTACGTTTTTTTGATTCTATGCATCAAAGGTAAAACTGCATACGTTTTTTTTTGTGCCACTTTTTTTCTTTTTTTACGTGTTAAATTGTATCACCCAACTTTATATTTCAAGAATACTTTCAATGTCCCGACTTATCTGGTAATGTTGAACAACCCGACGTAGCCACGTTTCTGGTCCGCAACGGGACCTTTCCTCAGGGGACATTCTCCTTTCAATCAGTCGGTATACCACGATAGCTAGAACAAAATGCAAAGGTGTTATCTTTCTTCAAGGCGCGATTACACGCTCTTCCACTCTCAAGAGCCCGCGCAACCTGCTACTGCTCCTGAGAGCACGCAAGTATCAAAACATAAAAAAACGAAGTTAGCAGAGTTTTAGGGGTAAAGGGAGGCAGATTAACTAGGGGGTTTAGGAAGTTCCCTTTATTGGAGCAGACTGGGAGGGAATTGGGGAAAGGTCCCATCACAACGTCGCGCGCATCTTATTAAATGCTCTCCCCCTTACGCGCATGTGTTGACCCTTGGGTGCACATGCGCACAGAGATGTAAAACTGGGCAGGCGTGTGCCTGTGGGTAGTGGATTTTATAACACGTGCGCATCAACCCACGCATGTTATGAAATCGGCTCGTCTTTGTGCGCACGCCGGGAACCGCGTGCACGTAGACGCCCCCGCTCAGGTCTTAAAATTTACCTTAAGTGAGTAATTTCTCTACATGAATGTCTGTATATAAAAGTTCAAAATAAATAAATAAATAAATAAATAAATCAGCTTTGAAAATTGTCTGAGGAGTTGTTCAGGGAAATGTATGAATGTAACTCGATTAAATGTGTCCTTTTCGCCCACCTTTGAGTAGGTGCTCCAGGGCATGCAGTTGGGGCGGAGGAGAGAACATTTTACTTGTTTACTTCCGCGTTCTGAAACCATGCATGCAAATCTACAAGCATAACCTTACTCCTCTATGCACATGTGTGTGATGTTCTGCGGACACGGGAATTTTCCAAATGGACTTGTATGCATAAATCTGCTTTGAACGGTCAAGCTAAAATCTGTGGGGTGAATTTCCAAAGAGCTATGCACATAAAAATTAGCTTTTATACGCATAAGTAGCATACTTTCATACATGCTATTTTATCAACATCAAATGTACATGTTTATACGCATTCAAAAGAGAGTGGTCTGGGGCCAGCATTTTGCATGTAAGTGACTATTTTAAAAGACGTGTAGCTTTCGCACCTTGCGTATTGTTACACCTGCTAATTACCTGACGTAAGAGATATTAAACGTGTTTATTGTGTAGTACTCACTGGATGGGAGATCTGGGTGAATTGGGGGCAGTTCACGCTGAAGGACCAGGAGAAGGACTGGGTGAACTGGTGGAGTAATTGGTAAAACTGGCAATTTCAATTACACACGCATGTTTTAAAATATACTAATTTATGTAAATTCTACTTTATTTTCTCATGTAAAATATACACATATAGGGCTTAATTTTACAAAACATTTATTGAAGTAAAATTGGGTTTTACGCATGTAAATGCACTTTACTCGAGTAAGTGGGCTTTTGAAAATTGCTACAGTATATGCCATTGAATCGTCCATAGGATTTACTCGCATAAGTGCACTTTACGTGAGTAAATGGCTTTTGAAAATTGCTACAATAGTAGTTACATTTATGCACGTAACTCCTTTGAAAATTACCCCCATAGTGCTTGATTTTACAAAACATTTATTGGAGTAAAACTGGGTTTTACTCCAATAAATGTACTTTATTTGAGTAAGTGGCTTTTGAAAATTGCTACAGTATATGCCATTGAATTGTCCATAGGATTTACTTGTGCACTGCACTTTACTGGAGTAAATGGCTTTTGAAAATTGCTACAATAGCAGTTGCATTTACGCATGGAAGTCCTTTTGAAAATTACCTCTATTTTTAATATAGGTAGGAGAAGTATGTGCGTGCAATGCATTGATGTACTTGCTTTCCATGTGCTGAAAGTATTCATGCAAAAGCATACATGCACGCGTGTGTGGTGAGGTAAAGATACTTATTTTATAATATGCACTTATCTGATGCACGCAGATATATGAACCTGCCATATACGCGTCTACATGCTATCGCGCACAGTCGTTTGAAAGTTATTCTCTCCCTGCACTTTCAACCCACAGATTTTAGCCCTCTATAAACTAAACTAGAGCTGACAGTGTTGTACATGTTATCACAGAAGTCTTTAATTAGTAGCAATACTACTGATTGAGTTTTAGTAAAGCAATTTTATTTTTCTCTCTCTCTCCCTTTGTTTCATTCTAGGACCTCACAGCTATTTCTGCAATGGAGATTTCCACAAAGCAAGTATGCAAGAGTTCTAAATTGTGTTTACTGGGCTTGGTATATCCAAGGCAGCTTTTTGGCACCATTACTGCTTCTTATTATATGAACAAGACCAATTTCCCTGGCGTTAGCACCATTTAAGCGCATGCATTGCCATTAAGATATAGAAACATAGAAACAGAAATGACGGCAGAAGAAGACCAAATGGCCCATCCAGTCTGCCGAGCAAGCTTCACACATTTTTTCTCTCATACTTATCTATTTCTCTTAGCTCTTGGTTCTATTTCCCTTCCTCCCCCACCATTAATGTAGAGAGCAGTGATGGAGCTGCATCCAAGTGAAATATCTAGCTTGATTAGTTAGGGGTAGTAGGGGTAGTAACCGCCGCAATAAGCAAGCTACACCCATGCTCATCTGTTTTTTCCCAGACTATGTTATACAGCCCTTATTGGTTGTTATTCTTCTCCCCTGCCGTTGAAGCAGAGAGCTATGCTGGATATACATCGAAAGTGAAGTATCAGGCACATTTGGTTTGGGGTAGTAACCACCGTAACAAGCCAGCTACTCCCCGCTTTGTGAGTGCGAACCCTTTTTTTTCTTCTCCCCTGCCGTTGAAGCGGAGAGCTCTGCTGGATGTGTGAAGTATCAGTTTTTCTTCTCCCCTGCCGTTGAAGCAGAGAACTATGCTAGATATGCATTGAAAGTGAAGTATCAGGCTTATTTGGTTTGGGGTAGTAACCGCCGTAACAAGCCAGCTACTTCCGTCTTTGTGAGTGCAAATCCTTTTTTCCACATTTCCTCTTGCTGTTGAAGCTTAGAGCGATGTTGGAGTCACAGTAACCATGTGTATGTTTATTGAATAAAGGTATTGTCTCCAGGCAGTAGCCATCATTCTGGCGAGTCTCCCACACTTCATTGGCGGCCTCTTGACTTTATGGATCCACAGAAATGGAGACGAAATGAGAAGTGTAACCACCCAAACCCATAAACTCTGGATTATGTCAGAAGCTGTTTTCATAGATGCCTTGTGTTAATCTGATTTCCATGATCTAAGATGTGAAGAAAAAAGTAAACCACTTAACTCTAATAACTCCCTCCCGCACTTTTACTCAAGCTAAAAGTGTCTTGCTGGAAGTCAAATCAAAGTTTGATGACTATTTCCTTCCGCAACCAAATTTGGTTAGACGGATATTTAACTGTAGAGAATCAGCATAAACACACAGATTATTTAACCCCAACAGCATGCTTGGTACAGGATCCTGTACCGTTTGGGAGAATGAGAGTGAAAGAATCTGAGGAACTTTCATGGGGTCAGAAGAGAATGGAAACACTAATTAGTCAAGGTGCATCCTAAAACAGATTCATCGTTCCGGTTCTCAGACTTTAAAGATATCTCTATAGGGCATGAAGACAAGGAGGGTGTATTATAAAGAGTCAGAAACAATTTGTGGAACAAAAGGCCCCACAAACCCTGAACCTCAGAATTCAGGGTTCTGCAAAAAGGACGGCTTTCCATTCTGAAAACCTCCGGAGCTGCACAAAGGGTTAAATCTCAGAGGGGGATGCAGCCCATAGTTGTTTTTTTGATGGTGCAAAAAAGATATTTGGTTTTAATCAAGGAATGTACTTTATTTAATCCTCTGCTTAACGTTTTGCATACTTCCAAATTTCTCAGAATAGAAACCCAAAAGTTCCTTAGATGGGAAATGTACTTTACATTTCTGTGGGTATGATTCCTCTGCTCACTAGCACCATTTAGAGAGAATCATATCGTCACAGCAGCATTTAACCTCCTATCTGCATGCCCATCGTAGGCATGTTACACTTAACGTGCTTAACACGTGCTAATGGCGATTCATTAACACACTATACACCTATCACCTCTACATGAGCCAATTCTTGCGCAATCCCTGGAAGGAGGTGGCCGAGTGGCCGCCTCAGCAGTAAGACACCTTCCTATCGCTGGTGCGTCAGGGCCTGGAGTGTGGAAAACACCAGGTTTGTTCAACCTACAATGCTTTCAAGACAGCATCGAGAGTCTCTGCAGTGTGAATCGGCACCCAAGAATTGCATGGCTGCAGGCCTTGGATCTCCGACTGGAAGTACGGGAGAGAATTGTTAACTTGCCGTGTACAGGAGAGAATCTCTTCAGAGAATAAAGTGAGGGACGCGGTGGCTCAGTTACAGGATCACCACTAGCACTTCAGACCCTCCCTCCTCAGGCAGGAGATCTGCGAGACAGGGTCAGAGGAAGTCTTTTCTCCCACCAGAGGAAGTATTATCCTCCAGCCCCCCTCACTCCCATTCGCAGAGAATGAGCTCCTGCAGCCATCCCAGGCAGCAGAGTGCTCCTAAGCCCCAGCCGGCACCCCAGTCAAATCCCAGGACGGGGTTTTGATTGGATCATAAGGAGCATGAGCCAGCCACCTGGACCCAAGACTCTGGCCCCCTGGTCGGGGGCAGGCTATGGTTCTTTGAGGATTGGTGGTCCAGTATGACATAGAAACATTGAAATGATGGCAGAAGAAGACCAAATGGCCCATCCAGTCTCCCCAGCAAGTTTCACACTTATTTTTTCTCATACTTATCTGTTACTCTTGGTCCTTATTAGTTACTTTTTGGTTCTATTTACCTTCCACCCCTGCCATTGATGTAGAGAGCAGTGCTGGAGCTGCATCTAAGTGAAGTATCAAGCTTAATTGGTTAGGGGTAGTAACCACCGCAATAAGCAAGCTACTCCCAAGCTTATTTGTTTACCCAGCCTGTGTAATTCAGTCCTTGTTGGTTGTTGTCTGAATATGAATCCTCTTTTCTTCATTCCCCCCTGCCGTTGAAGCATAGAGCTAACCTGGATATGCATTGAAAGTGAACTATCAAGCTTAATTGGTTTGGGGTAGTAACCGCCTTAACAAGCAAGCTACACCCATGCTTATTTGTTTACCCAGACTATGACCTCAGACCAGTGGGTTCTATCCATCATCCATTAAGGGTACCAATGAACCTGTTCAGTGTCCTGCCAAATTTTCCTCTGTTCCCATTTTGGGGGCCAAAAGCACATCAGGAGATACTGTTAAGAGAGCTCTCCACCCTCTTAATGACCAGAGCAGTCAAACCTGTCCTACCAAGGCAAAGGAGGCACGGATTCTACTCCTGGTACTTCCAGATTCCAAAGAGAACAGCGGGGCTCAATCCCATCCTAGACCTGAGGGCTTTGAACACGTTTCTCAAAAAATAAAAGTTCAAGATGGTTTCCCTGGGCACCCTGATTCCCCTCCTTCAAAAAGGAGACTGGCTATGTTCCCTCAGTTTAAAGGAACATCAATATCTTCCCAAGTCACAGGAAGTATCTCAGATTTGTGGTGAGACAACAGCACTTCCTGTACAGAGTATTGCCATTCGGGCTTGCATTGGCCCCACTTGTCTTTACAAAATGCCTGGCTATGGTAGGGGTGCACCTCCACAGGCTGGGAGTGCATGTTTCCCTTACTTGAACGATTGGCTGGTCAAGAGCGCCTCTCAGACAAGGGCCAATTGGTCCATGCATTGGATCACCTGGGTGTTGGAGTCACTAGGGTTCATCATCAATTACTCAAAGATCCATCTCAGCCCATCACCTCTATTGGACTTTATAGGAGTCCTGCAATTCAGGGTGGTCACCTTGGCATCCATAGCAGCGGTGATTCAACAGAGCCTGCAGGTTTCTGTTTAAAACATGTTGAGGCTTTTGGGCCACATGGCCGCAACCATCCATGTTACTCCCTTGGCACACTTGCACATGCACAGAGCTCAATGGACCCTGAGGTCACAGTGGTGCCAGGCCACACAGAGCCTCCAGGTTTGCATCTGAGTCACTCCATCTCTCCGGGACTCTTTGTCCTGGTGGCGGATTCTCTCAAATTTGGAACGGGGAATATCTTTCCAAAATCACCCTACCCAAATTCTCCTAACCACTGATGCATCTACCTTAGGCTGGGGAGCTCATGTAGAGGGGCTCCACACCCAGGGCCTATGGTCCACCGAGGAAGCACAGTGTCAAATCAACTTCCTGGAGTTCCGGGCAATAAAGTATGTGCTGTGGGCTTTCAGACATCGGCTGTCCAAAAAAATGTTCCTGATCCAAACAGATAACCAAGTTGTGATGTGGTATGTCAAAAAGCAGGGTGGCACAGGGTCATACCTCCTGTGTCAGGAAGCAGTTCAGATCTGGCCCTGGGACCTGTCCCATGGAATGGTACTCAGGGCCATGTATCTGGCTGGAATGGAGAACATGATAGCGGACAGACTGAGTCGTGCCTTCAGACCCCATGAGTGGTCTCTGGACTGGGGGTGGCAAACCGGATCTTCCACCTCTAGGGAAATAAAGATATTGACTTGTTCTCGTCCCCCTACAACAGGAAAGTAACTCATTTCTGCTCCATGTGCAGGTCAGACAGTGAACCAGCCTTGGACGCCTTTGCCCATAATTGGGGCAAGGGTCTTCTGTATGCATATCCTCTGATTCTTTTGGTGACAAAGACTCTCTTGAAGCTTCGCGAGGACCGAGGGACTATGATCCTCATAGCTCCTCATTAGCCAATCAGACCTGGTTTCCACTCCTTCATGAGTTGTCCATCCAGATACCGATCAGTCTGGGGACTTCCCCAGATCTCATCACGCAAGATCAGGGCAGGCTGTGGCATCCCAACCTCCAGGCCCTGTCGCTCACAGCTTGGATGTTGCGAGGTTAATTCAGCAGCCACGCGATCTCTCTGAGAATGAGTCTCATATCCTAGTGGCTTCCAAAAAGCTTTTCACTAGAAAGTCCTACGGACTAACATGGAGGAGGTTTCCTGTGTGGTGTGAACAGAAGGCCCTAAATCTATTCTTCTGCCCCACCAAAAACTGCTTTGCTACCTCCTATACCAATCAAAGGCTGGCTTGAAAACCAACTCTGTTAGAGTTCATCTCAGTGCAATTGACGCATACCAGCAAGGTGTAGATGGTTCGCCCATTTCTGTACAGTCTATAGTATGTTTCATGCTTCAACTGAAGCCTTCTCTAAGGCTGTGTCTTGGGACCTCAACATGGTACTAGATCAGCTGATGAAAGCTCCCTTTGAGCTGCTGTGCTCCTGTGATCTGAAGTACCTGACCTGGAAAGTCATATTTTTGGTGGTGGTCACTTCAGCGCTCAGTCAGCGAGCTCCAGGCCTTAGTAACTTATCCACCTTATACTAAGTTTTATCATGACAGGGTGATCTTGTGTATGCACCCAAGTTCCTGCCTAAGGTGGTGACTGCTTTCCATCTTAACCAGTCAATCGTCCTGCCAACATTCTTTCCCAGGCATCATTCGCACCAAGGTGAACAAGCAGTGCACAGTTTGGATTGCAGGAGAGCCTTAGCCTTCTATCTGGAGTGGACAGAAGCCCGTTGTTACTATTAGCACTGTGGTTGTTGCGCCTGTTGGCACCTGGTTTGTGTTTGTTGGTCCCCTTTTGTTTTGGGGAGAAGCCTGTAGCTAGGGATTCACTCATGTGTGAGGACTACCATCCTGCTTGTCCTAGGAGAAAGCAGAGTTGCTTACCTGTAGCACGTGTTCTCCAAGGATAGCAGGATGTTAGTCCTAACGAAACCTGCCTGCCACACCATGGAGTTGGGTTTCTTCTGTTGTTTATTTTAATCGTAATTCCATGTTACGAGACTCAAGAGGGACCCCACATGGACACGGCATGCTGGGCATGTTCCAGACACTTTGACATAAGTTTTCTGTGCCAGGATCCATCTGATAATGTCATTCATGTGTGAGGACTAATATCCTGTTGTCCTAGTAGAACAGCTGTTATAGATGAGCAACTCTGCTTTACTGTCATTCCCCCCCCCCCCCCTTGATCCTTGACATGACCACGGACAACATGTTCTTTCTCCCCCCAGATCCCTGACACCCTTCTTTCCCTGTGAATGACCCCTCCAAGCACCATCGCATGCTGAGCCAGTAGCAGGAAATTCTTTTACCTCCTACTAACATGTCTTCCAGAAATTATTTGGTGCCATAAATTGTGAAATATGTGTCATACATGTGGCTCAAAATGTGCAGTCCTGTCATGTTGTGCCAGATTTTCATTGGAGGCTACGTTAGTAGGAGGTAAGTCATTTGCCCCCTGTTGGCTCATCATGGCAGGTTTGAAAAGGGTCTTCTAGTGCCTAGAAGGGTCCAGGGAGTCAGAGAAAGTTGATGCTGTTCTAGGGGAAGGAGCTGGGGAAATTGTTTCTGAACTGGTGTGGAGGTGGGAGGTGGGTAGGCAGGAGAATATGGAAAGGGGAAGGAGGTGTTCTCCCAGGCTAACTAGTCCTTTGATATTGGGCTAGTCATCATGGGGGAAGTGACAGGGATCAACATTCTTATGCTAATTATCACATGAGTATTCGGTTTAGTGTGATTCTAAGTGAATAATTACCAGGCTGCACAGTAAATGAGAATTATTATTATTTAGAGTACACTGAAATGTATCAGCAGAGAAACAACCCTAGATTCAGCTCATAAATCCATTTTCCCTACCTATTGCAATACTGCAGGCCCTACTTTCTCCCTATATTTTGCTTGTGTAAGATTATAGAATTTACACTATTCTAAAGCAAATATGGGCCTAATTAATTGTCTTTTCTCCCATTCTGTCTCTATGGAGCAAAAAAAAACTTTGTAAATCTGGCCCGTTGTCTTACAATCATCATATACAACCACAAAAAAAACATGTCTCTTAAGAACTTTGTATAAAGCTTTTTGTTTGATTTTTTAAATCAATATCTATATAAATGTCTTTTTACAGCAACAACTGTACATTGGCTCATCCATCGGAATATCTCAGATCCCCTTGCATCGCTGTGATGTCTATGGAAAAGCTTGCGCAGAGTGCTGCCTAGCAAGAGACCCCTATTGTGCCTGGGATGGTACCTCCTGCTCTCGATATTTCCCCACAGCTAAAAGGTAGCAATGTTTTCAGATTCCTGTAAGGCAGGGAGTGAGTCCTGTCTGTAGATCTGCCCAGCAGATCTCTCTCACCCTCTTGTTTCCTCGGCCTGCCTCCCCTACACTTGCTCTAAGTGAACACCATGATAAGAACATAAGAAGAGCCATGCTGAGTGAGACCAGTGGTCCATGGAGCCCAGAGTCCTGTCTCCAGCAGTGACAGGTCCCTGGCTAATTTCCTATTGCCCACCCCCAGAAGTGTGATTGGAAAGAAGTGATTGGAAAGTGTGATTGGAAAGAAAGTTTATCTGTCTGGATGGCAAACTCAGATGTTTGCCATCCAGACAGATAAACTTTCTTTCCAATCAGTCCTCAAGACAAAGATTCTTTAAGTTTGAAATTATTTATTGTACAAGTAGATTCTACTTACAATTGTTGCATCTCAAATGTAAGCCCCAAGGTAAAGATCTTTGGTAACTGGAGACAGGATAGCAGGAGGGAGAAGAAGGTCTCTTGATTTGCAGGAGCTAGTTTATGGTGGAGATAGGGAGCTTGAGGGATATGAGGCTGATTTAGTCTTCAGAAGAAGGCAGTAAAAAAGAAGGTAACAACTCGATCATTCCAGGGAGTTTTACAGAGCGCTGCTGACTCTGAGCCCAGTCTTGACATGGGCAAGACTGGGCTCTCACCGAGAGCTGCTAAGGGAAACACCTCCACAAGCTGGGGGCAGGGGGGCAAGGTCCAATGGCAGCGAGCCTAAGAACCATGTGACACAGGGGGAGCATGAAGGGCAGTCTCTTGAGCCTATAAGGCACCTAGGAAGACTCAAGTTAGATTGAGGGACATTCAAGCTCTTCCGATAGTGAGAGAAAGAGGAGGGGGGAGGGAGCTTCTCTTAAGGGCAAAGGCTCCTCTTAAAGGCAAGGCTCACAGACTTTTATCATGGGTTACAAAAAGTTTTTCAGTATCAAGAATCCTCAGAAGAAAGGGCTGCACTAAACACAGTTAAACTACAATTTGCACAGATACAAACATGTACCCACTGCTGGGGACAGAACAATGTGAGAATACATAAGTCTATCTGGTTAATAATAATTTATGATCCTGTCCTCCAGAAACTTGTCCAGAACTTTTTTAAACTGAACCACATTTTCTAACAAGTTACATAGCTTAATTGTGCACTGAATGAAAAATATTTTCTTAAGTTTGTGTTCACTCTGCTACCTGTTAGTTTTGGGGGATGTCCTCTAGACTTTGTGCTATTTGATAATGTAAATAACCATCCCGTAAGAATCTGTTCCCGATCCTCATGGTGCTCAGACTTAGATTGCAAACTCTTATATTTATTTACAAGTGTATATTCTGCAACCTTCTTAGACAGTATTCTGTGCGTGTTTTGGGCAGGAGGTTTAGTGCAAAGGGAGCTTACATCATGAGTAGTTAAGGTTTAGAGAACTAGAAGATAAAAAATAAGCAGTCGGCATATGTAATAGCAACTTTTATGACTACATCATCTTGACTCTGTCACCAAGAGTTTCAGAGAGTTATATTGGGGTTGCATTTGTAAGACTGGCATGTATACACATAAGTACTGTAGCATGCCCGCTCTTACATGCTATTGTATAACACTCGAGAGTGCACACATACTTGCTGTGTCAAAGCCTTTTGGGGAAGGGGGAATCGTTTCCAAAGAAATGGGTTCCACCTTAAGCAGGGTGGAACTAGCTTGCTGCCGCTAACCTTTTAAAAGGAGATAGAGCAGCTTTTAAACTAGAACAAAGGGGAAAGCCGACAGTCGCTCAGCAGCGCATGGTTCAGAAGAATGTATCTTTGAAGGATACTAATGAAACAGGAGAGAGAGTGCATCCCAAGAGAGGTTCCAATAAAAAAAACAGTTTTGGTTTTATTAAATATTATGCAGAATTATCTATTTGTCAAAATGCTTCCTGACTATATTACTACTTATGCAAATTGTTTACTCACAGAGACATTGAATTTTACAATTATTTTTATTAAACTTGTCCTGTCTTGTTTATGAATTGAAATTTGTATATTGACTCAGTTCATGTTAATTTTTGATATTATGACTTTCGCAATTTTTTTGTTCTGCTCCTTGACTAAAGTAATGAGATTGTAGAAATAAAACTTAGTAAATACAGATATTTCTTATTTGAATACAAGTAGAAAAATAGCAAATAGTACGTAATATTTTTGAGTACATTAATAGACACAAACATAGAACAAGAGCCGATTTAATAGTTTTTTTGTTATTGCATTGGTAATTTCCCTCATCCAGTTTACAGTATTTATAGAGATTTGTTTATAGATTTACTACAGTTCTCAAACAAATGTCACATTTCAAAATCAAACCAATACAGGAGATTATGAAATAGGACTCGCAATACACTTGTGTTAGCTGAGCAAGTGTAATGCTTTCTGAAGTGTCAGTCAGGCCCTTTGAAACAGAATGAAAAGAAACAGCAGCTTCCACAGTTCCTTTTTAATAAGTGACCTAGACTCCTAGAGAAAGAAAATGACATTAAGGAAGGCCTCTCTATAATGCTGATTCTTAAGCCTTTGAGGATATTTGAAAACATGGATGCAATAGCAGCCGAACCTCCAACAAAACACAACTATGAGAACGATGCATTTAAAGAATTTACAAAGCTTGACGCACACCAAAATCGGGAGATAGGCGTGCATCTGGCACTTGCCCGTGTCCACCCGATTTTATAAGGTGGCCAAAAGAGCACACAAATGTCGATGCAAGAATGTTTCACATCGGCCAAAAAAGGGACAGGGGGTGAGTGTGGCATGGGTGTTCCGGTGTGGGGCCAAGAGATGTACATACAGGTACCTATGCACCTAGGCACACGCCCAGCTCCAGAGCCGCGTATCTTTACTTCTGCTATGGAGGAGGTGTTAAGTATCAGAAAATATTTTACAGGGGTCTGAGGTATCTGGGGGAGTGCAGGCTAAAGAACCAGGGGGGTTAAGAGGACCTAGCTCTAGAATGGGCAAACTAGTGTGCAAACCGGTGAAAATGGTTGTTGGGTGAATGCGCATCTGTTATTAAATACCCTCAGATGCACATCTGTAAGCCGACTTACGCTTCTGGATGCACGCAAGCTTATAATTAGGTGCACATATACACCCTCGTAGGTTTTGTTGAAACATGCACCATATGTACGAGCATGTAATAAAGTGGCTGCGTCTCTGGGCGAGTGGCCATACACGTGCATATGTGCGCCCGACGTGCCTATTTGAAAATGAGCGTAGTTTACACTTCCAACACAACTTGACAGAAGCTGTGTGGACCTCACCAGGAGCGGGTAAATACAGACCCCGCTCCTGGCACGCATTTCTAGGCCTCAGGAGATGCAGAGAGGCACTAATTTATATTGTGGGGCAGGTGAGATGGGAAGGCCTGGCCTTGGGTGCTCTAAGGAAGAGAGAGGGGGCGGGATGGGACAGCTGTGGGGTGAGGAGATGCAAGGCCTGATTGGGCATCTTTATTATTAGGTGGGGGGAAAGAATAAAGTGAGCCATAGGTCTCTTAAAATCTTCTTTTTTCTTTTTAGCAAAAGTGCTACTTGCTCGTATGTTGTTTGAAGATATCCCGATAAGTAGCAAGTTATCCAGCCACATAAGGTTGGGAAGGAGGTGTAAAGTTATCCGGCTAACCTGGCTGTATACATCCGATATTCTGCTAGGTTAGCTGGATGTCTCAGCCGCTGCCCGGAATGACCTTGAAACGCCCCATCTTTACACGGCTAAATTATAGCCAGATAAGTAGTTATCCAGCTATAAATAACCGAGTCAATGCCACATTAACCATTAGGCGGATAAATTGTGAGTTATCCATCTAAATGGCTTTTGAATATCTAACCCAGTAAGTAATATGTCCCTAAAAAATGCTCAGCCATCATAAATATCTACTCCTTCCAATGCATACAGCATCTGTGTGCATCAAAAAACATATTTTCACCCTAAAGTTTTCAGCCTTAAAGTAAAGGGATTGTCAATATATGAAAATTATTAATTTATCAAAGATAACTTTGGTTAAACATATATTTAGTTTAATCTACAAATACAAGAGATCTGGGTTGGTCTATGACCATCATGTGGTACCCTGAACAGTGGAAAGTGAACTGTGAAAAAACAATATGCTCGCTCTGCAAAGCCATGTCTCTTGTGCAAGGTCCTCCCTGCCGCTACCCGAATGCCAGTGATCATGGCAAGACACTTCACTCACCAATGCCTCAGGTACCAACTTAGATTGTGAGCCCTCCAGGGACAGGGAAATGCCTTCAGTGCTTGACTAACTCGCCTTGAGCTACAATGAAAAGGCATTAAAGAAATACACTAAATCAATAAATAAGTGCCAGATAGCCATAGTGGCCTCTACACCCAGATCTCATGCCCCCTCATGAGTCAAAAATATAAACTTAATACCCCTTTGTGAAGACCCATCACCTTGCCCTCCAAAATCATGCAAAACCCCAATTTGGGGTTGATATCCTCCCCCACACTGTATTGCCTCCAAAAGCTTACCCCTTTGAAAGGGCAATCTTCCAAGAGCAGGAGCAATTCTTACTTGCTCATGCCCTGTCAGTGCCCGGTTCCAAAATGGTGCCCGCTGATCGCAGGAACTTCTTTGACATAGTTTCACAAGGTTTACAGCAAAGACCATACAAAAGTGATGGATTCCGACGTTAAGTGCTTGGCCGCTCCAGATGTGAGTATGGGGATGGCTGCAGATTGCCCAGATGCTCAGGCATTGTCCCCGGAGTTTGTCAGGAATCCGCAGTGCACTTCATAAGCAAAGGCTGAGCCAGGCCTAAGCTGCTTAGCACACCTCGGAGCGCATTCCTTCTAGATTATCTTATATAAATGACTTCTTTCAAAACAACAATAGCAAATGACCTTTTGGCCTTAGCTCACTTTTTTGTTCCCTTGCAGAAGGTCATTCACATGCCGGAACAAAAGAAACAATTATCATTTCTAGATGTCACCTGATACGACTGATGCCACCGAGTGTCCTTCCACGCGGGATACTTGACCTTTGTGTTGAGGAAACCAAGCGACATGCTGTTCCCCCGTTCTAATCCTCCCTGCTGTGCCCTGACTTGGAAATCCTCTTCTTCCTTTTCCAGAGGGATGTTTTACCATTTAAACACATCTTTGGCGGCTTTCTTCTTTTATTAAACATTTTTTTTTTTTTTGAATGAGGCTCCATTCCTCCAGTGAACCCGTTTTGTTTTGGGTTTTTTTTTTTGTCGCAACTTTCCAGATCACAAAAGATACTGACAGAATAGACCAGGAAAAAGCAAATGAAACAAAAAAGGCAGATTAGGAGTTTGCTACAGCAGTGGGAAAAAAAAAAAAAGAAGTGTTTGTAAGTCAGATGGAAACCTTGTTAGCAGAGTGCAGAAGATGAAGCCACACAATTCAATGCTCTGAAAGGAGCAGAATTGAAAGAGTCATTCCCCACGGAAAAGCTTGAAATGCATACTGTTCTGCTAATGCTCACTTCTTTAACGGGCTGCTTTGCCGCATCCATTATTAACCTGTCAGTCTCTCAGAGTTAATCATTTGACAAAAAGATGAAGCAAGAATCCCTTTAGGGATTAATGACTGGATCTTATGAGCCATACAATTTAGGTGCTTCCAAGAAGAGACGGTGTCACGTCAAATTCCACATGTTTTCTTTAAAGGCTGAAAAAGAAATCTACTTCTTTTTTTAAACTTGCAAATGTTGGACTTGTTATTGATCTTAATGTGGGCAGACCAAGGCAGGGATTGAACGTTAGTCAATAGGTGCAGCAGCCTGAAAGGAACTAGAGAGTATCTGGTCAGTAAATCAGAGCAGGAGTTATGAGTATTGATTGTTATGAAACATGCTATTAATATCTGTAAAGAACTTGCAGTCTAAATATAGGACAGCACTTAGCCACCTCCGTGGAAGACAGTGGGGATGTACTTGTGTGTTTCTGTACCTTTCTGCCTTGATGATATCAGCAGTGGCTGCATCTAATGGTATAAAGGCTGAGACTTGCAAGAGAGATTGTCTCGTTTTTCGGTTTTCTTAGCCTTTTCTTCCAGCTTTTGCCTGCTTGCTCTGTTGGGTTTTGTTTTGTTTTGTTTTTTATTCATTCCTTGGTGCAGAAACCAGTGGAGGCAACAGATTTCTCCACAGAGTAAATCTAAGCCTCTACTCCTAGGCTTAAGGCCTTGCTTCTATGAGAACTCCTGGGAATAATCATGGGGACACTACCAATGAGAGTGAGAGCCACCTGGCCATTGGAAGTTTCATAATTTATCCTAATTTATGCTTTGGAGTAAGTAATATAAGTTTTTGTTTATGGACTTTCACATTAAAAATCAATTAACCTTTTTTCTAAAACACAGGATTGGCCCTGGCCTTATCAAGAGTTTAATTATCCCATTGCAGGTCACTAACAGATTAATAATAAATATACCAATACATTTTAAGGACTCTTATTTACAACCTAAACTTAACTAAGATCTTAACAAAATTAAGATGAAGGCAGCAGTCCAGCAGCAAGAGGGGGGCTTCCCAGTCTTCTGCATTGACTGTCACATGTATGATTTTTTACCCGCTGGTGAGAAATTTTACATGTGCATGCGATGCAAAGAGCTCCTGGGTCTCAGAGAACGAGTCTGATCTCTGGAGGCTAGAGTGGTAGACATGGAGAAGGTTTATAGATGAGACATAGTAGCCAAGTCCCAACTCCAGTCTTGCAGTCCTAGTGCTCTCTTGGAGGAGGAAGGTATCGTGGTTAGAGAGCATCAACCTGCTGGAGCATGAAATGATCCTGTAGCAAGGACCTGCTCTCCAGGTGATGTATTGTCCTCTCGCACTGAAGATGTGTCCCCAGGGATACTGACCGTCATAGTTGGTGATTCGATTATTAGGAATGTAGGTAGCTGGGTGGCTGGTGGGCACGAGAATCTCCTGGTAACATGCCTGCCTGGTGTGAAGGTGGCGGACCTCAGGTGTCACCAAATGGGATTTTAGACAGTGCTGGGGAGGAGCCGGCTGACATGGTACACGTGGGCATCAACAACATAGGAAAATGTGGGAGGGAGGTTCTGGAAGCCAAATTTAGGCTCTTAGGTAGAAAACTTAAATCCAGAACCTCCAGGGTAGCATTCTCGTGCAGATCCCCAGAGGCAGGCAGAGCTCCGGAGTCTCAATGCGTGGATGAGACGATGGTGCAGGGAAGAGGGATTCAGTTTTGTTAGGTACTGGGGAACCTTTTGGGGAAGGGGGAGTCTCTTCCGAAGGGATGGGCTCCACCTTAACCAGGGTGGAACCAGACTGCTGGCACTAACCTTTAAAAAGGAGATAGAGCAGCTTTTAAACTAGAACAAAGGGGAAAGCCGACAGTCGCTCAGCAGCGCATGGTTCGGAGAGAGGTATCTTCAAAGGATACTAATGATGCATTAGAGTTAGGGCACTGTTGGAAACAGGATGCTGGACATGATAGACCCTTGGTGTGACCCACTATGGCAATTCCTTATGTTCTTATGGACAAGTGCCAGGTGATGCATAGGGAAAAATAACCCTTGCTGTAGTTACACGATGTTAGGTTTCATATTAAGAACTACTACCCAGGAAAAAGATCTAGGCATCATAGTGGATAATACATTGAAATCATTGGCTCAGTGTGCTGCGGCAGTCAAAAAAGCAAACAGAATGTTGGGAATTATTAGAAAAGGAATGATGAATAAAACGGAAAATGTCATAATGCCTCTGTATCACTCCATGGTGAGACCGCATCTTGAATACTGTGTACAATTCTGGTCGCCACATCTCAAAAAAGATATAGTTGCGATGGAGAAGGTACAGAGAAGGGCGACCAAAATGATAAAGGGAATGGAACAGCTCCCCTATGAGGAAAGGCTGAAGAGGTTAGGACTTTTCAGCTTGGAGAAGAGACGGCTGAGGGGGGATATGATAGAGGTCTTTAAGATCAGGAGAGGTCTTGAACGAGTAGATGTGAATCGGTTATTTACACTTTCGGATAATAGAAAGACTAGGGGGCACTCCATGAAGTTAGCATGGGGCACATTTAAGACTAATCGGAGAAAGTCTTTTTTACTCAACGCACAATTAAACTCTGGAATTTGTTGCCAGAGGATGTGATTAGTGCAGTTACTGTAGCTGGGTTCAAAAAAGGTTTGGATAAGTTCTTGGAGGAGAAGTCCATTAACGGCTATTAATCAAGTTTACTTAGAGTCAATTTTGAAATGCCAGTGCACCAATACTGGTAGATACATGCATGGCTGGGCTGTGCTCATGTCGCGGGCGTTTTCAAAGGCCCTCGGCCACGCGCGTATCTCCAGGAACGCATGGATGAAATGGCAAAGTAAAAAAAGGGCAGGGTGTGGGCGGGGTGTGGGCGGCCATTAAATGTGCCGGCAGGTGGCCGGCCCTCACAACTTACTATTGCATGCTCAGGAGAGCAGTTGTTTAAAGACAAAAAAAAAAAAAAGTAAGATAGAGGGGTTTTAGAGTTTGGGGCAGTGAGGGGAAAAGGGAGGCAGGGCAGATCCCTCCCAGTCCGCTCCTTCTGAAAACTAAGTGCAAGGTTTGCAAGCTAAAAGTGCCCCTGCACAGAGCAAACCTTCACTCTCTGTGTCCATGAATGCCACAATCCTCTCACTTCCTGTGGTCACACAAATTCCAGTCTTCGGCTTCCCGATGTGGGAGTTGTTTTGCACTGTTCAATGTGACACTTCATATTAGGTTATTTTATACTGTGAATGTAACTTTGTGAACCGCGCTGAACAATTGTTTTGCAGAGCGAGGTAAATAAAAGCTTTTGAATAAAATAAATAAATAAACGTAGAAATAAAATAAGCAGGACCTGGAGAATTCATTCCACAGAGTTGTGACGTGTCGCTTGTCGTATTTTAGGCGCACGAGAAGGCAGGACATCCGGAACGGGGATCCTCTTACTCACTGTACAGATCTTCAACACCACGGTGAGTTCTGCTGTCTGGACTGAGCCTAAAACGCAGCAAAGTCCAGCTGAGGCTGGCAGAGACCAAGAGAGAGTCATGCAGGGCTCTGTGGGTAAGTGAAAGGCACAGCAGGTACACGGGCAGCGTGGGCTGTGGGCAGAGGCGTTATTTCTAGCACTCTCGGTCTGAAACATTTTACAGGTGCTAAGCTGACACGAAAATATAAGCCCGATCCAACGATCACACACTGAACACAGCTCTGCCTGCGCTCCCCAGGGAGGCCAAGCTCTTCCCTGCAGATCCCATCAGAGGGGCTTCTCATCTGTTATTTTCAGACAAGACGCTGCATTTCATTGCTTTCTTGCTTGAGCACATTTAGGGGTAGATTTTAAAATGTGCGCGCGCATCCACGTGTGCACGCTTCCCGGCGCGCGCACACGTGGATGCACCGATTTCATAACACGTCTGCACCAGCGCGCGCGTGTCATAAAATCCAATGGCCGCGCGCATGTGCACGCTGGATTTTATAATCCGCACGCGTGTGTGCGGGTGGCGTGCGCAAGGGTGGGGGAGGGGGAGAATGTCTGCAAACTCTGCGTGGTGACGGGTTCGGGCCTTTCCCTCCCCACCTACCTAAACTCCCTCCCCCTCTCCTCCCCACCCCCAAACCCTACCTATCTTTTTTTTTGGTTTGTTTTAGAGCTTACTTCAGGTCCCCAGGCTGAAGTGAGTTGAGGGCGCCGGTAGCCGGACGGCGCTCAATGGTGCTGCCCCGCACCCTGCCCCACCCCTTTGAAGAGGTCCAGCAGTTGCGCACGTACCGCGGTTTACGCGTGTGGCCGGGCCTCTTTGAAAATTCGCCCGGCGCGCGCGAGGCCCAGCCATGTGCGTAAACCCTAGGATTTACGCGCGTAGGCCTTAGAAAATCTACCCGTTACTGTTTGTTAACGCTCTCACCGTTGAGATGGAAATATTGTGGTATATGAAAGGGTTTTTCCCAGTCTGCTATTGCTGTACTGTGTTACTAAATATACTGGTCTGCGAAAATGCAAATTCCATTCTGGACAGATTTGCAAAACGCTTTCCACCTCAAGAGAATGTACCAAGGACTGGAATATTTGCAAAGTATTCCCAAAACTTCATTTTGCATTACTTTTCATAAGATTTCCCAGAAATTTGCCGTAGTTCATAGATTTTCCAATCTCTCTCATACTCATGACTTTTCTCTTTTTTGTTAAGATTTTGGCCAAATGAGTCTTCACGTAAAAGACTGCATTAAACCCTATGGAGAAAATGAATATCCTATAACCAGAAAAATAAAACCTCTTCAGCATTCCTTACCTGTGAGCATTTATTTGCATGACAAAATAATCCATGTTAACTAATCTCCTCATCTTCAAATAAATGAATAGAAAGAGAGGTACTGGAAGTACCCTAAGGAGGTCCGTTTTTGGATGGCCACTGGTCCAAGCAAATTGCCCAGCTGTTACCCCTGTAAAATTACCTATGAGGGTCAGCAATCCATGCACTTTTACATGGGTTAGAAGTGGATGTTCCCAGGGGCATGGTTAGAGCAGGAGATTTACTGGGCAAAAGCACAGAGGGAGGGCGGAGTAGACAGCAGACACATAGAGAGACAGCAACAAAAATAATGTACTGGTCAATAACAGCAGCAGAGACTTTTAATTGTGCATACACACACACATCAATTGTGCATAGTATTTAACAGCAAATTATAATATGGAAACGGTCTTGATGTGTGTGTATGCACAATTAAAAGTCTCTGCTGCTAACTGTTATTGACCAGTATATTATTTGTCACACTTTGTTTTTGTTGCTACAACAGGAGATTTACGTTTTCAAATCTATGTGCATGATTTCTCAGGGGAAAAGTGTCCACAAAAGGAAGAGCTGTAGCAGGGACGTTTTTCAAAGGCAGAGTCTGCTCACGCTTCCTCTTTTGAGCTCTGAGGGTAAAAGTATCCCAGTCCAATGCAAAGACTGAGGACAGAGGTGCTTATGCACTTTGCAGGAATGTTTATAGATTTGAAAATTGTCCCATAAATGCAATGTCGGTATATAAAAATAATAAAATAATAAATAAAATAAATTGCCATTTGATTTTGCTGGGCAAATGCAATAGCAATGTCTTGATGTTTCATCTCACGCATATTCATTAGGTGAATCCTAAAATCTCAGGTGGATAAGGAAAGGGGCCACTCTGAGCACCACTGCACTAGGGCATATAGTGTTAGGGATGTTCATTTTCTTGAAACAAAATGAAAGAAAAACGAAATTTCATTAGTTTTTCATTTCGATTTATAAAAAAATGAATTGGACAGCAGTCAGCAGAGCACCCCCTCACCTCCACAGGAAAAATCCTGCTGCCATCCTAAAAACATCAAGAGCCCCCATGTTACATCTTACTGCACGCACACGGGATCACTGATGCATGAGCATCAGTGATCCCATGGCTCTGGGCTCCAGCGCGTGATCGGAGGCCTGCATGGTTATGTTGCACTGCAGATTGTGCCAGAGGCTGGGTGCTTGCTGCGAACAGGAAAGATGAGATCACCTTCTGACCTGCAGACACCAGGAAACCTCTCCTAACTGTGCCTACCTTCTCAGAGATCACAAAGTGTGTTCAACCAATCCCGCAAGTGTCCTTGAACACGTACTGGCTACGTTTAAATAATAGTTTATCAAACCAGTTATAGTCTGGGTGCCTGATGTTTAATAGTTCCTTTACGGGATCATGACTTAAATGCTTCAGCAGGGGTAGAACTGCATCATCTTACTTTTCTTTAGATAGTATCTGAGTTACTACAAAAGGAAAATTACACTATAATGTCCATTTGGCACCAGGATTATAACACATGAACATAAGAACTGCCATGCGTGCTCAGGCCAAAGGTCCATCAAGATCAGTATCCTATTTCCAATAGTGGCCAATCCAGGTCACCAGTACCGGACAGGATTCTAAAAGGTCAATAGATTCCATGTTCCATTCACCCAAGGATAAGTGGTGACTTTCCCCAAGTCTTCCTGGACTTTTGGCAAGTCTTGTGGGGGTCAGGAGGCCCCCCCAAGCTATCCAAAAGTCCCTGGGGGTCCAGCGGGGGTCCGGGAGCGATCTCCTGCATTCGTGACGTCGGGTGACAGGAACCAAAATGGCGCCGGTGCTACCTTTGCCCTGTCATATGATAAGGGCAAAGGGCCACCGGCGCCATTTCTGTTAACGCAGCCGTGGCCCGAGAGCGGGAGATCGTGCTGGGACCCCCCCCCCCCCCCAACTGGACCCCAGGTAATTTAAAACATTTTTTGGGGGTCAGGAGGGTGGGGGATTTGTTTTAAAGGGTCAGGATGGGTTTTAGGGTTGTTTTGGTGTGCCGGTTTTCCCGCCGATTTACGATTTGACGATTTTAAAAAAAACCAAACCATGACGATCAGATTTCCCTCCCCCCCCCCAGCCAAAACCTATCGTTAAGACGATCGATCACACGATTCACATCCCTATTATGCATATCAATTGCTTGTCCACAATACATTTCATCTGCCATTTGTATACCCAGTCTCCCATTCTCATAGTCCACATACCTCCCACAGAGGAGCATTGCAAGCTCAAGTGACCTGCCTAGGTGTGAAAGCCAAGAACAGGAATCCAATTCACTATGACCAGCTTCTGGCTCCATGATGCTGCCCCATGCTTCTTTGCTAGCCCGTGCAGTTTACAGATTTTTTTACTAAAATTATTCATTTGCCATGCAATTAGACATTATTGAGCTGCTCACAAGTAATTAGGAAAACTAATTTTCCTAAGCATTAGTTGAGAGTTACCAATCAAGAAGCAATTTTTAAAGGATTTAATTGCCTTATATGGTGACCTTAGGCTTAGGCAATGGCTCCCTCTGCTGGAGATGTGCATCAGTTGCGGTCTGTGGGAGCCAGACAGGGTGTGCACATGGCTTTGTTGTTTCATGGCTTTGTTTTATGTTTTGGTTTGTTTCCTTTCCTTTGGTAAACTTAAAATTAAAAAAGAAACAAACACAATTTAATAAGCAAAGAGATAAGTAAAAGCAAAATGAAATAAAATGACAGAGAAAAGAACAGCCTGCTGGGCCCCCTATTTTTCTCCCCGGCGCAGGGGCGATCTCCAGTCACTCCTGCCCCACTGGAAGTAAAGCAGACTGAGGCCGTTTCTTCTGTACAAATCGCGGGGCAGCGAGCCCTGCAATTTGCTGTCCCTTGTTCTGTGCTTAGGGTTTTGTTTCAGGTGCGGTATTTGTAGAGCCAGCTCTTTCTCTTCTTCCTCAGTTTTATAGGAGGCGTAGATCCCTCACCAAGTCAACAGTCAGAGGAAACACAAATTGAAAGCACTGCCTATAATCCAAGTGATTTATACATTAAATCAATTTAATACCAAACAAAAAAAACCCCATTGTCTAGATGAAAAGTGTAAAGTCCCTGGACCCCTAACACTGAGAGTTTTGTCGCTGGAGCTGCAGGAACATCAGTTGAAGATTAGGGGAGTTTGCCGGATGGCAATCAGAAATGTAAAAAAAAAATTGAAAACCTGGCTTTTCAAGCAAACGTTTACATAACTCCCTCCCCTCCTACTTTTCCACCATCCAATCCTTTCTAAACTTACATTGTATATTATACTAATTGTACATAATTATTCCTCCTGGTTTCACCTTAGTCGTTACACTTGTTCACTTATATTCTCATTATACAACTGTTCTCACCTTCTGCACTCTTACCCCTCTTTTCCTCATCACCCTCCCTCCATACCCCTTCCCCCCCCCCTTCCCTCCTAAACTTTGGACACTTCCTCTAATAGTTAAGATGTAACTTGTTTTTCGTATTCCTGCTCATCGTTATCACCATATGTTCCTTGTAAACCGATGTGATGTGCAAACGAACGTCGGTATAAAAAAGCCTTAAATAAATAAATAAATTATTGAAAATGTACCCCAAAATGTACTGCACGATCCATACATCTCTCCTCATAAGAAGATAAGAAATTGCCATATGGGTCAAACCAAGGGTCCATCAAGCCCAGCATCCTGTTTCCAACAGAGGCCAATCCAGGCCATAAGAACCTGGCAAGTACCCAAACACTAAGAAGATCCCATGCTACTGATGCAATTAATAGCAGTGGCTATTCCCTAAGTAAACTTGATTAATAGCCGTTAATGGACTTCTCTTCCAAGAATTTATCCAAATCTTTTTTGAACCCAGCTACACTAACTGCACTAACCACATCCTCTGGCAACAAATTCCAGAGTTTAATTGTGCGTTGAGTGAAAAAGAATTTTCTCCAGTTTGTTTTAAATGTGCCCCATGCTAACTTCATGGAATGCCCCCTAGTCCTTCTATTATCCAAAAGTGTAAATAACCAATTCACATCTACTCGTTCAAGACCTCTCATGATTTTAAAGACCTCTATCATATCCCCCCTCAGTCGTCTCTTCTCCAAGCTGAAAAGTCCTAACCTCTTTAGTCTTTCCTCATAGGGGAGCTGTTCCATCCCCTTTATCATTTTGGTTGCCCTTCTCTGTACCTTCTCCATCGCAACTATATCTTTTTTGAGATGCGGTGACCAGAATTGTACACAGTATTCAAGGTGCGGTCTCACCATGGAACCCTGCCTTTTAACTTTCAGAAAAAGACTCAAGACGTGGCTCTTTCACCAAGCCTACCCTGATCCACCAGACAATCATTAGTTGCTCTTCTCTCTTACCAAGTCATGGCATTCATCTTCATGAACAATGGACTCTGGCACTTCCAGGTTAAAGCACCTTAAGCTTTAACCCGTACTCAATCATATCTCTTTATAATTATTCACCTGCCTTTATCTTCTTTCCAGCTTGTTTTAAGCTTCCAAGTTCTTTATTCCTTGTTGATTGTAACTTTATGACTTATTCCTATCTTTTGTTATCTATTGTTTACCAGAATTGTTACCTCAGTTTACCCTTGTTAAATGTAAACCGATCCGATATGGTTATTTACTATGAAGGTCGGTATAAAAAACTGTTAAATAAATAAATAAATAATAGATCTCTTTCCTGGGTGGCAGCTCTTAATATGAAACCTAACGTGAACCCTGGAGCCCCTTTTTAAATATTGGGGTTACATTGGCCACCTTCCAGTCTTCTGGAACAATGGATGATTTTAATAATAGGTTATCCATTTTTACTTTTTTACTTATTACAGAAATTTCATAGTTAAGTTCTTTCAGAACCCTGGGGTGTATATCATACAGTCCATCTCATCATTTTGGCCAGGTGGACAGTGCTATACTTCTATCACTGTACTCTTATGCAGCACACACAAGATTTTACTCATAAATGTTTTACTGTGCATTTAGTCTCTTGTATGATCTTTATCCTGTTGGACTTTCTGCCCTTCCTCTATGCCTTCTCTTCTAGGCTACACAATTTTGAGGGCAGATTTTAAAATGCCCGGCGTGCATAAATCCTGGCCTTTACGCGCGTGGCTGGGCTGGGCCTTACACGTGCCGGACGAATCTTCCAAGAGGCCTGGCCATGCGCATGAAGGCCAGTAGGCGCCCAAGTGCATAGCCTCTTGGAAGGGACGAGCGGAGGCCATGTTTTGGGTGGGGTGGGCCGGGACAGCGCCATTGTTCGCTGTCCCGGAGCCTCGCACGTCGGCAGCTGGCCGACGCGCGCAACTTACTTCAACTTGGGAGCATGGGAGCTGAAGTAAGTTGGGCCACAAAGGTAAAAAAATACATTTTTTAAAATTAGGGATTGGGGAGGAGAGAGGGGAAGGGAAAGGGAGAATAGGGTATGGGGTAGGGAACTGGGGAAAGCAGGTATGCGTCGCAGCGTGAAAGTCGCAAAAATGTACCCCCCCTTGCACGAGCCGCCCCCAATTCTATAGCATGCGCACACCGGCGCGCGTACGTTATAAAATCGCACGTCCATGTGCACGCGCTGGGTAGCGCGTGTTTGTTTTTGCACGCGCGTATTTTTTAAACAATGTGCCCCTTACGTTCTTAAATCTCATCTGCACCATTTTGTTAGACGTTTGGAAGATGTGCCTTCATTTTGAAACAACTGAGAGCAACGACAGCATAAACTGTTTCATTTCAATTGAAAACAAAATGGAAAAAAATGCGAATGAAATTTTATTCTATTTCTTTTTGTTTTGTTTCTCATTTTTGGCACAGGTGCAAAAGAAAATAAACTAGATAAAGTTTTTAATGACGCAAACCAAAATAATCCCACCCCCAAAAAAAGAGACAAAACTTTTCAACATGTACACCCCCGACATAAGTCTACATATAAAAATTAGAAATCCTGATTTAAAATTCCTTTCCGATTTGGAAGCATTTTTTTCTTATTGAAACACAAAGTAGGGATGTGAATCGTGTCCTCGATCGTCTTAACGATCGATTTCGGCTGGGAGGGGGAGGGAATCGTATTGTTGCCGTTTGGGGGGGTAAAATATCGTGAAAAATCGTGAAAAAATCGTGAAAAATCGTGAAAAATCTAAAAATCGCAAAACCGGCACATTAAAACCCCCTAAAACCCACCCCCGACCCTTTAAATTAAATCCCCCACCCCTCCCGAACCCCCCCCAAATGAGTTAAATAACCTGCGGGTCCAGCGGCGGTCCGGAACGGCAACGGTCCAGAACGGGCTCCTGCTCCTGAATCTTGTTGTCTTCAGCCGGCGCATATTCCTTGTGCATATCCTGTGCACTGATTCCCAAACCTGTCCCGGAGGAGCAGGCACATGTTATCTCATGCATATTCCTTGTGCATATCCTGTGCACTGATTCCCAAACCTGTCCCGGAGGAGCACGCACATGTTATCTCATGCATATTCCTTGTGCACATCCTGTGCACTGATTCCCAAACCTGTCCCGGAGGAGCAGGCACATTTTATCTCATGCATATTCCTTGTGCATATCCTGTGCACTGATTCCCAAACCTGTCCCGGAGGAGCAGGCACATTTTATCTCATGCATATTCCTTGTGCATATCCTGTGCACTGATTCCCAAACCTGTCCCGGAGGAACAGGCACATTTTATCTCATGCATATTCCTTGTGCATATCCTGTGCACTGATTCCCAAACCTGTCCCGGAGGAGCAGGCACATTTTATCTCATGCATATTCCTTGTGCACATCCTGAAAACCCGACTGGCTGGGGGCCCTCCAGCACAGGTTTGGGAACCTCTGGGCCAGTCATTTTTTTTTTTTTTCATAAGTACACAGTAGAACACAATGGGGCAGATTTTCAAAGGGATACGCACTTTCCCCCCGAAAACCTGCCCCAGCTTCCCCCTGCGCGTGCCGAGCCTATGTTGAATAGGCTCGGCAGTGCGCGCAAGCCCTAGGACGCGCATAAGTGGGCGTGTTAGGGGGCGGGCACTTCATTCGGGGGCGGGGGTGCAGGCGTGGTTCTGGCCCGGGAGCATTTCAGGAGCATGGTCGAGGCCTCCGAAACAGCTCCTGGGCCGGGGAATCGCGCACCAGCTGGCCAGCGCGCGAGTTACGCCTGCCTCTGGAAGGTAAGTTCCCTCCGAGGCCGCTCCGATTTCGGAGCGGCCTCGGAGGGAACGGAGGCAGGCTGCGCGGCTCAGCGCGCTCAGGCTGCCAAATTTGGGCAGCCTTGCGTGTACATACCCCCGGAATTTAAAGGATACGTGTGGCTACGCGCGTATCTATTAAAATCCAGCGTACTTTTGTTTGCGCGGGCGTACTTTTATAAAATCTACCCCAATGCCTTTAATGTTTCTTTTCTATAATAACAAAAGCTGCCTTTTCCTTTACAAATGCATCAACATGTGCCAAAATGACAACACATGATTTTCCATTTATAAGTATTTGCGTACACTATGAACTATGGGGTAGATTTAAAAAATGTGCGCGATCGCGTACTTTTGTTCGCGCACCAGGTGCGAACAAAAGTACGCTGGATTTTATAAGATACGCGCGTAGCCTATAAAATCTGGGGTCGGCGCATGCAAGGGGGTGCACATTTGTGCAACCTGCGCGCGCCGATCCCAGCGCGCGCTGCCTGTTCCCTCCGAGGCCGCTCCGATTTTGGAGCCGCCTCGGAGGGAAATTTCCTTTGCCCTCCCCCCACCTTCCCCTCCCTTCCTCTACCTAACCCACCCCCCGGCCCTATCTAAACCCCCCCTTACCTTTGTTGGCAGATTTACGCCTGCTAAAAGCAGATGTAAATCTGCGCGCGCCATCACCCGACCCAGGGGCTGGTCCAGAGGCCTCGACCATGCCCCCGGGCCGGCGCCACACCCCCGGGCCCACCCCCGAAATGCCGCGTCACGCCCTCGAAATGCCGCGTCATTTTGGGAACACCCCCGACACGCCTCCCTCCCTGCCCCTTTTACGTCGGCGGCCTATGCAAAATAGGCGCGCCAGCGCGCGAGGGCCCTGCACGAGTAAACCTGGCCGGATTTACGCGCGCAGGGCATTTAAAATCCGCCCCTACGTTTTTTAGCTATTGCAAACATAAATGCAAAATTTATGAATGTGCTGTGTAATGATGAAAATCAGCTCCTCATCTATGAATGCATTGCTAAATAGCATGCATTGGAAAGTGCGAAAGTTAACACAGAGCAATTTTCCAGAGAAACACTACATCTTAGGGCAGTGATGGTGAACTCCAGTCCTCGAGTGCCTCAATCAGACCAGGTTTTCAGGATATCCACAATGAATAAGCATGAGAGAGATTTGCAAACAATGGAGGCAGTGCATGCCCAGCTCTCTCATGCATATTCATTGTAGATATCCCTGAAAACCTGGCTTGTTTGTGGCACTCGAGGACTGGATTTCACCGTCACTGCCTTAGAGTGTTCTCGTTACATTTTTTGGTGATAAAACCAGCATTTTCACAAGAATTTTAATGTGTGCTATTTATTATCAGTAATTTGCATTTGATTAACATGATCATTATCACGCATTAATGAACACATAATAACCACCCTAATTATTGCAGCTTAGCTTATTGGCCTCCTAATATGCAGCTTCGAGAAGTGCTATAGAAATGATCAATAGTGGGATAAAAGAAAACAAATCTCACAAACCATGGATACCCCAGAGATGTTTGAAAGATACACTACAAAGAGATTGGTTTGTACAAATAAATTAACAAGAGTATTCATAAACTCCAGGAATATCAGTTTATGCTGCAAGGGGTCTCAGAAATCTTACCAAATGCCTTTAAACAGTCTCGTTCTATCCCACTTTAATCACTTCCTCCAGTGCTGGTAATAAGCTGAGTTGCATGACTCAATCCATTTTTTTATTGTATAAAATCTGCAGTGGAATCAGCACAAGAAACCATTCCTTTCATCACATCACATCACATCATCAGGTGTAGCTGAGATTCAGAGGTATCATGTTAAAATGATTGCTAGAAACAGTGAAACATTTGGGAACAAGTAAGGCTTCGTTTTTTTTTTTTTAAGTTTTTTGGCACAGACTAGGGCTCTTGAAAATGGGGATTAGAAATTCAGATTTGAAGGAAATTTTTCCTGTTCTATTCATAATGTAAAGCAGCTGTACGAGGAAGAAATCTTTATAGATAATTAAGCTGGACAGCGAAATAAAATCAAGGATCCCATGTTTGTATTCTGACATTTCTTTAAGTTTTGAAGCAGCGTCCAAGTTCCGGCAGCTGCAGGAGTCCTGCAGAAAATGCGCCTCTCTGTAGGATGTGATATATTATATTCTATGAGGCCAAGAAGAACATCCAAAGATGCTGTGGTGTTATGCATGAGGCCCATTTTCAGATTTCCTAAAGCAGATATTAGAGCTTGTTTTTAGAGGTCCTTCTGCTTAGCTGCTCTCCTCCTGCTTTTACAGGAATAGTAGCTTGATCACGTTTCCAGTGGGGCTGGATGTCAAGGTGTTAACCTCCCCCCTATATTGCACAGGTTCTCAATCTCAGGTAAAGTCCATCAGTTTAAGCAGGACGTGTAGTCGATTGCGGCTGAACTGTTTTCGATACACTCCGCAGCCATACAGTTCCTAACTAGCAGGTCGATACAGTAACGTGCAGTTAAAGATTTCCCGTCTGTAACGAGCTGGGAGCGCACAATACAGACGAGTAAGGCAATCCAGCAATACAGTCTCCAGTTTCACGCGTCGGTAGCGCTTCTTAAAATAGACACATAACCCTTTCCGCACCCAGCATGTAAATGATGTGTAAATGAACGAATTAGCTGTATAATGAAGGAATTAGCTATTCCCCTCCGATACTGTAATGGGCGCTGATATTATCTCCTTAGTAACCTGCTGTTTTGCCGCGGCCTTAACGTGTTAGTTTACCACCTCCCCCTAGTAGGAGTTAGGACTGTGAGTCTTGTAACAAATCCATCGACACCACTTAAGATACTCAAACACAATAAAAACCAATTAAAAAAAAAAGCGATAAAGAGATGATCGAGAAAATGTATTGCTGTGGGACACATAAAACCTGTCAGAAAAAAAAAAAATTTTAAATACCTGTCACTTTCCGAATCGTGCGGTCATCCAGGCAGCGGCGGGAGCCGGAGGGCCGCGTGGGTCCAGGCGGCCGGCGGCGGGAGCCGGGTGTTCCATCGAGGCCGCGGGGGCGGGTGGGCGTGCGATTCGGCGCTCACGGCGTGACGTCACGGCATGTGACTGCCTTGAGCACCGAATCGCACAGGTCGCACAGGCGCGCATTCATTCACTGCCGGTGGGGGCTGCCGGAGGCAGCTTTCGCCTCCGGCTCCTCCACCTGGATGAATGCGCGCCTGTGCGACCCGGCCCGCGGCCTAGATTGAACACGCGCCCACCCGGATCCCACCGCCGCTGCCGCTGCCGCCACCCACCCGCCCCCGCGGCCTCGATTAAACACGCGCCCACCCGGATCCCGCTGCCGCCCGCCTGAAACCAACGCGTGCCCACCCGCCCCCGCGGCCTCGATTAAACACGCGCCCACCCGGATCCCGCTGCCGCCCCGCCTGAAACCAACGAGTGCCCAACCGCCCCCGCGGCCTCGATTAAACACGCGCCCACCCGGATCCCGCCGCCGCTGCCGCCCGCCTGAAACCAACGCGCGCCCACCCGCCCCCGCGGCCTCGATTAAACACGCACCCATCCGCCCGCGGCCTCGATCGAACACCCGGCTCCCACCGCCGGCCGCCTGGACCCACGCGGCTCTCCGGCTCCCGCCGCTGCCTGGATGACCGCACGATTCGGAAAGTGACAGGTATTTAAAAATTTTTTTTTTTTTTTTATAACATTCAGGTTTTTATATTTTTGGTTTTTTGTTTTTTACACTTCCTGGTACCTGTCATTTCAAATGTCATTTCAAATGTCATTTGAAATGACATTTGAAATGACAGGTACCAGCGCACCCAGGTTACTGTATAGGCGCTGTACTCAGCGCCTATACAGTAAAATGGGTTGCGCGGGCATAACCCTTCCCTATCGCTTCACAGCCGCGGCATGCATTTGCATGCAATTAGAAGAGAGTATCGGGGACTTAGTGAAGAGAACTGTGCGTGCGGGGAGGAAGGGTGCGCCTGACACTGCCGCACTGTTTCTACCGCGGCCTTACTGTATCGACCTGTAGGTTTGATGAAGCATTCTGAAAGAAGTTTCCTTCAATAATGTTCCTACGAGGCCTTACTACATAAACAAAGTAGTGATTCGTGATATAACAGAGGTTGCGATTTTTCAATCTAAGTACGACACTGTGACATTGGCCCTGCAGGCACACTATAAGTCCTGCTTAAATTGATTGCCCCTGAGGCAGCTCTACACACAAGAGCGAAACTCGGCCAGAGTCGGGCGATATCTAATGAAGGGCTTTTCCCATCATTCGATTCGTGTTCTCTTCACTGCTACACAGCCAACTGGATCGGCCTTCGCTTTGCTTTTTGGGTCCATGTCTTATTAACATTCAGGGTCATTTATCAAATTGTGTTAGGGCCTTATTGCAGGCATTAGGGCCCCTACGCGTACGATAACGCCACAACGTCCGCGATAAATAATGCATCACAAGGTGCGTATGCAAATTTTAAAATTTTACACAAATGGGAGGAGTTTGGGTGGCGTTATGGAGGAGTACATTAAAACGAGGGGTGCTTAGCGTTGCTTGCGATAGCGTACTGCACGTTATCATGAGTTTTAACACCAGAACTAACTACACCTTTTTTTTCCTGGCGTTTTGATGTGCGATATGCCTGAAACAGGATTTGCGCTAAAAATCACAAATCCCATTTCGGGCAGGAGAGGGGATGGGAGGAAAAGGTAAAATAGAGAGTGAGAGAGAGAGGAGAGAGAGAGAGAGAACACGTATTAGTCAACTTTTTATACCTCTGTAAGGGGGCAACTAGTAACTCAGTGAATATTTAACGTGATTTGGAGTGAGGAAAGGTACACAAAGATGAGATTTGTACATTGTACTCTCGACCTAGCTTGATAGCAGGTAGCGCATCAAACTAGGTCGAGAGTACACTGATGTGTACTGTGTTCTTTATATCTCTGACTGTGCATGTAAAACTGCCCCCCAAAACCTAGGCCACCACCAAAACCCTGAGTTATTAGTTGCCCCTCCTACAGTGGTATAAATAGTTTACTTATATGAGAAAATTGCAGGTGTGATAAATTGAATGCACGTTCCGGTAATGTATTAAATGTATTAAATGTATTAAATGTATTAAAAATGTAAAAAAAATGTATTTAAAAAAGCTATGCAATGCGGTAAAATAGCGCACATTGCAGTATCTCAAAAATTACTCTAACCACGTCCCTTTTTTTTTATCATGGACACTATTCATGCAAAATTTATAGCAAAATGATAAATCTAGGTCATAGTTTTACTAACTTACTCAAAACATTAATTAATAATGATCAAACTTTCTCACAATGTATATTAACATACATTCATATCACCACTCATACACACCAATACTATCTCAAGTCACTCAATCCCACCCTATATATATTTAAAATCCAACATATATAAAAGGAAATAATCACCCCTAAAGTATTTTACCAATGAGCTATCAGCATCTCATTCCTCAAAACTACTTTCACTTTCAACGTCCTTTAACCCAATATTTTTCCGATTGATTCTCAACGTCTCTTGTATATGTTATATCTTCAACATTTCTCCAACGTACTCTCCAACTGATTCTCAGTGTGCTTCAAATCTATTATCTCTTAAACATTTCTCCAACATACTCCCAACAAGGGCCCAAGTTTTGCCCCAAGAACGTGGTTGCTTCAGGGGAACTAAAAACCAAAACACAAAAAAACAACAAAATCCACTCACAGCTGGAAAACATAAAATACACTCATAAACCCCTTTCCCAATCAAAAAATTAAACAAAAAAAAACCCTCCAAAGAAATAACTTACCTCAAAGAAATGTGACTCAATAATTATCAATAAAAGCTATCCAAACCATCCCATGGCATGACCAAAAAACAAACTAGAAAAACAAAAACCACACAAAACTAATCCCCATTAATACAAAATATTAGTAAACCAGCCAAACACTCACCTCATAAAGTGTTATTCCCCATCCCCATTCCCAGCTCATAAAGTGTTATTCCCCATGCCCACCTCATAAAGTGTTATTCCCCAGCTCACGACCATATTATTATGAAAAGTCCTCTTCTAATGCGTCTGTACACCATTTACCCTAATTCTAATCAACCAATCCATTTCTCATATACTCATTTCAAAGCCACCAACAAAAATTTAGAATAATATTTTGGTATAGAAAATAGAAAAATTGTTTTGAAAATAGTTGAATAATTAATGAATATACTTATCCCTATGCTGTTTAGTTTACTGCATGCCTAGAAACAAGAAATTTGATGGCAGGTAAGAACAGAAAAGCCTTGCTTATCTGCTCAATTTAAATTCTTGCTACAATATCCAAAGCTCCACTTGATCCCTGGCTTTCCCCTCACATCTTTGCAAATCGGGATCCTGTGTGTGTGTGTCCCAGGCTTTCTAGAAATCTGGAATTGTTTTTCTCCCCACCACCTCCACTGAGAGGCCCTTTCTGTGAAAAAATATTTTGTAATGTTTTTCCCGAGTCCCTTGCCACCTCAGATTGTGACCTCTTGTGCTAGTGTATTCTTTCCTCTGAAAAAAGATTGCTTCTTATGCTCCATTTATACCATTGAGGTATTTGAATATCTCCCCATCACTCCTCTCTTCTAGGTTATCCATATTTAGGTTCTTAAGTCTCATCTTATGGCTTTAGGTGCAGAATCTGCACCATTTTGATAGACCTTCTCTGGACCAGTTTCACCTAGTCTATATTGTTTTGGAGGTAAGGGCTTCAGAATTGGACACAACATCCCAGGTGTCGTCTCACAAGCAACCTTTACAGAGGAATCAGCACCTTCTTTCTTCTTCTGGTTATGTACCTCTCTGTGTTCCCTGGCCAATTCCTTATCATGTTGCATGTCCCGGCCGCGGCAGGCCTGCAACTGGGCCTATTCACTTCTGGCTCCCAACCTGGCCCATCCTCACTGGCGGCAGTAGACACCTGCCTGCTCTCCCGCACCTCTGTTGCTTCCTTGGCCACTCCTGGGTCTCCTGTGGACCCCTCCAGCTCCCGGCGGGTCTCCCCACGTGTGTCTGTCTCTTCCTAGGTGCACGCACGCCTTGCCGGCCTTTAAAGGGGCCATGGCGGGAAACTTACCCGCGGCCCCAGATGATGACATCATTGGGCCCTGCTATTTAAGGCAGGACCCACCACTCATTCCTTGCCTTGGCAACAGGTCTCCATGCTTGTCGTGTGCTCATTGCTCATCCTGTTTCTGACTTCATTCCTGGTTCCTACCTAACTTTGCCTTGGACTGATTACTGGCTTTGACCCTTGCTTCATTGGACCACGCTCGGGACTGATTACTGGCTTTGACCCTTGCTTCATTGGAACTAAGCTCAGGACTGATTACTGGCTTTGACCCTTGCTTCATTGGACCATGCTCAGGACTGATTACTGGTTTGATCCTTGCTTCATTGGACCACGCTGAGGACTGATTACTGGCTTTGACTACTGCTTCTTTGGACTACGCTCAGGATGGATTACTGGCTTTGACCCTTGTTTCATTGGACCATGCTCGGGACAGATTACTGGCTTGGCCCTTGCTTTGTTGGACCACGCTTGGGACAGATTACTGGCTTGACCCCTGCTTCATTGGACCACACTCAGGACTGATTACTGGCTTTGACTCTTGCTTCGTTGAACTATGCTCTGGACTGTTACTGGCTTTGACCCTTGCTCTGCTGTACCTCATCTAGCTCAGCTGCCTGCCCCAATTCAGCCTGTCCCTGACCTCACCTCTGGTATCTCCGTGGACTTGGCCTTGTCAGGCTTCGGCCTTCTGCTGCCCGGGCGTCACCTACTCATGCTTCTGGCCCGTCCTTGCCGTCTGGGCCTCTAGATCCCTGCCTCAGCTGGACCTGCCTTAGATCCTGGCTACCTGCTACAACATCCACTGGGAATCGTCTGATGGAGGCCCTCCTAAGACCAGCCCGCCCCGGCACCCAAAAGCTCAACCTGCGGGGAACAAGAGCTGGTACTGGCGAAGCTCCAGTTGGCCTCCATCTCCTGGTCTGCTCCACCTCCCGACGGTGGGGACCCGTGGGGCTTGCCCTACAGGTAGCATCAACCCTACCTCAGGCCAAGGGTCTACCACCTGTGCAGCATATCATGCTGATTGCCAACCAGCTTGTGGCTGAATATGGATCTCCCAGTGTTTGACAGCATTGAGAAAGCTCCATACATCCCTCCTCTCTTCTAGGTTATCCATATTTAGGTTCTTAAGTCTCATCTTATGGCTTTAGGTGCAGAATCTGCACCTAAAGCATTCCACCCGTTGACTGTACGGCCCAAACGTGCCTCTATAAGCACACAACTTCTATCCTCAAACAGCAGATGGCCTTCATGCATAGCTCCAACTTTACCATGAGCTTTTGTGACCAAACAGCGAAGAAAATACCATCTGATTATTGCACTAGCACAAACAATTAAAATGTGATTCATCTTTCATTCTTTGCCCAGTAGTTTAGTAAACAGTCTGTTTGCCAAACTCCTGAGGCAGAAGGCAATGGCACTTGAAAACAAAGAACAAAGACAGCTTTTTTGTGGAGGCTTTTAATTATACATTTTTCTTCTGCAAAATGTGACTCAATGATGGTATTCAACACTGAAGATCAGAGAAGGGGCACTGTGAACATGCTATAAACTGAAGACAGGGATCCCAGTGAGAATACTGCAATGTTAAACAGCTTATCGTTCCACATGTTTAAGGCTGGTTACGATTCTGCAGCTTGAATCGATAAAACCCTTTGAAAGCAATGTTAAAATGGCAAGTCATGCTGTGATCCCATCCAGCAGATTAAAAGGCTCTGTAATTTTCTAACCATGAGGATGTTGATAAATATTGTATTTTACACACATTTTCACATTCATAGGGAACAATCGTACTTCCAGCCAAAGAATGCTGAGATGAAATCCCAAACTGTACACAAAAAGAGAGAATTGAATCGGCTTTAGATATGATTGGTCTGGAGTAAGCCCTAAAGAGTAGGGATGTGCAGAGCAAAATTTTATGTTCATATTTTTTATGTCCGAAAGGGGGTCCCACTTGCGGCCAATATGGACATAAAAAAAATCCAATGAGTTGGGTATATGTACATATGTGCAAAAAAAAAATTTAAACCCCCTCACCCTCCTTAATCCCCCCCCCAGACTTACCACAACTCCCTGGTGATCGAGTGAGGGGTGAGGACGTCATTTCTGCAATCCTTGGCGAGAAGCATGTGACGTCGGTGGCACGTCGAGTGACGCGGCGTCACGTGATTCCCGGCTCGTTCGCGCCGGACGGCTCGTTCGGCCCAAAAAGAACTTTTGGCCAGCTTGGGGGGGCCTCCTGACCCCCCCAAGCTGGCCAAAAGTTCTTTTTGGGCCGAACGAGCCGTCCGGCGCGAACGAGCCGGGAATCACGTGACGCCGACGTCACGTGATTCCCGGCAAGTTCGCGCCGGACTGCTCGTTCGGCCCAAAAAGAACTTTTGGCCAGCTTGGGGGGCCTCCTGACCCCCTCAAGCTGGTCAGGAGGCCCCCCCAAGCTGGCCAAAAGTTCTTTTTGGGCCGAACGAGCCGTCCGGCGCGAACGAGCCGGGAATCACGTGACGCCGGCGTCACTCGACGTGCCGCCGACGTCACATGCTTCTCGCCAAGGATTGCAGAAATGGCGTCCTCACTCCTCGCTCCATCACCAGGGAGTTGTGGTAAGTCGGGGGGGGGATTAAGGAGGGTGAGGGGGTTTATATTTTATTTTGGCTCAACAATCGCGATTTCCCACATATCGAACATATCTATGTTCGATATGTGGGAAATCCGATCGTTTATGTCGAATCAATTTTTTAAGAAAAAAAAATATGAGTTGCGTTTTACTAATGCGGTCAATCCGAATGCACACCCCTACTAAACAGGAGAGAGGCAAAGTGTTAAGTTTAAACCAAAAAATTGTAGAAATACGGCGAGACAAGTAAAGGGAAAAATCCTAAAAAAGGTGAAAGTCTGCCCAGGAGACTGCTAAAGCTCATCTGGAAAATGCTAACCAAAATGGGCAGACTTCCAGCTAAATGTAACCTGCCCTTAACACAAAATCTGCTTCATCATATTCAGCGCCTTTTATCTTGCTAAATTTGAACTTAGATGGTCAAATGGCGGGATTTGAAAATCCTGCTATGCCAATGGGCCCTGAGGTAGCAAAAAATCTAAACAGCTTGTTTGGGGTGGGGGCGTTTTGAGGGGGGGGGACAGTAATCTGGCTAAGGGTAGTCTGATAAACACCGATTTTGAGCTTTACAAAGGGGTCATTCACTAAGCTACAGTATTTTTCCTTGAGGGAAAACACTGCATCCAGCAATAAAATACTGCAAAAGCTCCCCAAACAGCTCTGGGACTGTGGGGCACCATTCCTTAAAGGGGAGAACCTGTCCCCTCAAACGGGTCTGCGTAGATGCCCTGTCCCACTGCCCCCTCTGTCACCGCCATGCACGGGGGGCATTCTCAGACTTTAAGCCCGTGCCCTCGGAGCCTCGGGTCTGCGTTAACTCCTGCAGCTCCAGGGGGACGATACCTACAACTCCAGACCCTGAGTGGTTTCCAACTTTTTTACTAATAGTTGATAAGATGAATGAAAAGTTCTTTACAACTCTTTGATGTGAAATCCAGTTGATTCGCATTGTTGAAAATTAATAAATTACTCTTCCATTAAAACAGTCTCTAAAATGTATAAAAGCCAATTCCTTATTAGTTTAGTTCCTTGGCCTTTCCAATTGATCAGATTGAAGAAAGTAAACCTTCTGTTAATTAAGTAATAGATTCTTCCCATGGTTAGAAGTTTAGTCTCAGTTCTTACGCCTCTCCTGTAGTCATCTTCACTATTCTCCTAGATCTCCTTCTGGCAGTCAGCAGATGAAATATTCTTGAACGATACCTTAAGAGCTCCTTCCCTCTGGCAATGGATGTGAATCCATTCCTCTGAGATGACACAACCTTTCCACGGGTCCTTTCCAGCCCCCTCTTCCTTTAGATAACCAAAACTCTGAAGCCCCGGGCCCTAGGGTTCTTAGTCAATAAACAGTGACAGAAAAATCTTACTCAGAAGGGCAACCAAATGAGAAAAAGGAAGGGTGGGAAACGTTCTTCTCCAGTAACAAAAGGGTCTTCAGAACTCGGGTTCAGGCATCTTTTCCAAGTCTCTGTGAAGACCCTCGGAATCCTTTTCCCAGAAAACTCATAAAAAATGAAGGACTGCACAGATAGAGTTCCCCTACAACTCAAGAAGAAAAGGGAACTAAAAGTCCAGGCAGGAGCACACACCCTCATCACGTGAGGGAGCCCGACTCACTCATCGCTCTGTGCATTCCCATGAGTTTGCTTCATGCCTTCTGGCAAAGAATCCATTGCTTCTTTACATCTGACAACAACTGCAGTCCACCCGTTGACTGTACGGCCCAAACGCGCCTCCATAAGCACACAACTTCTCGCCTCAAACAGCAGATGGCATTCCTATAAAAATTACGTACAATTGCATTCTTTCTTCCATTTTCAGCATATGCTGTTCCTTTTTTATTCAAATTAAACAACTAATTCCTGTTTTCTTTGGAGCTACTCCCAATAATGATAGGTTTTGCTGTAAATTATTGATACTTTTTCTAATGATGCGTAGAATGAATTGCTAATTGGCAGCAGCATGACAATGGTTGCCTTGCTGTGGTGCTCATGTAATTGTCTCTAGTGTGGCTCGGTCCTGCACTTTACTCCTAGCCATTCACTGGGCTCACCTGAACAGAGTGAGGTTGCCATTGGCATTTATGCTGAATTGTGCCGGGTTCTATTTGTGGTTTTGTGAGACATGGATAAGAAGTTTAAAAATGTGATTAGTCTGATCCCACAATTTGAGGTCCAGTTTGGTGTAATATTCTACCATTACTTGCCTTGTATAAGAAATGAAAGCCAGCCAACCTGACACGTGAAAATCGTCGAATTGAGAAGTCACGACAGTGTTCACAGGAATTTGTAGGCAGCATATTCCTGTGACCATTTCAACATTGTTCAGCAATGGATACCCGATTTTATAACAGGTGCGTGCAGGTTATAAAATCGGGGGTCAGCGCGCCGACGCCCGCGGCCTTCACCCATTCTCTCCCAGGCCACTCCGATTTCGAAGTGGCCTCGGAGGGAACTTCCTAACCCCCTAATCTAACCTTCCTACTCCTTCCCCTAACCTATCCCCCCCCCCCAGCCCTATCCTAAACCCCCCTGAGCAAATGGCTGCTGTGCCGGGAGCCTCTGATCCCGCCCCTTTTTCGAAGCCCCGGGACTTAGATGTGTCCCGGGGCTTTACACTCGTCACCAGGCCTTTCTAAAATAGGCCCGGTGCGCGTAGGCTTTTTAAAATCCAGCCCTAAATGATGAAATACTTTTAAAATCCAGCTCTTGCCTTAAAAAGGGCTGTTTCAGGCTATTTACTGTAACTATTGAGGTGAATTTTCAAAAGTTTATCACATATAAGTTTGGAATTTATGTGTAAGTTGCAGGGACATGTGTAACTAATATTTTGCAAAATCCTTAAATACCCTTCTGCTATTAGTGTCGCATATAAAAAATTGACAGGCAACAAAGAGGTGATTCAGGGGCATTCTGGGGGAGTTCAGAAGTGTGTGCACAAGTAGCTATTTTGTGTGCCGAATACACACATCCATTACCGAGCTTGTCCCTGCACTTTTATATCTGCTATTTGACTTGAGCAATTGAATTTGGACTTGTCTTTTTTCTGTAGTTTTTGGGTAGGAGATCTGGGTGAACTGGTGGGGATATTGATGCATTTGTGATTCCATTAAGTATTTTCAGAAAGGAGCATATGCATATGTTATAAAATACCTGCCTTTGTGTTAATCCTGCGTTATTATGTGAATGTTGTTATAATTATTCCATGTGTAAAATATATCTGCATAGTTTTATAAAATGGGTAGAGAAAGTCTGCGTTTTCCTGCATTATAATATATACATGCATACTGAAACATATTTTATAAACTGTGCAGCTACAGTTACACAATTTATAAAATGCTGGCATAAATCTCTGCACACTCACTTGAAGTGTGCAAATGGTATACAGCGAACAGTTAGAAAGTTGGCCTCCATATGAATAGACTTTTTTTCACAATAATCACAGGGAGGATAACTTTCAAACAACTCTGTACAGCCCTATGTACAATGCATGCGTATGTGGCTTCATGGAGATTTTCTACAGTATTTTATAGCTTCCATGTACTAAGTACATGCAGATTGTAAAATACGTATGTCTCCCCCCCCCCCAACATACATGCATATGTATGCTTACATACAAATATCTGCAGTGCTTAAAAACATGTGAGCGTATATTTTACACACAAAAATATTGTCTTGCTTATATCGAAAATACTCTAAATAACTGGAATCATCTCCTCATAAAAATAACTCTTCTGTCACAACTGTCACTCTGCCTCAACCTAAATAAGACCGAGATCCTACACATCCAATAACCACTCCTCACCCCTCCCCAACAACTTCACACCTAACCCCAAGGGGTCACAACTTACTCATGCTGCAAAAAACCTAGGAGTAACCATCGATAACGAGCTAAACATCAGACATCACATCTCCGCAATGATCAAGGACGGATTCTTTAAACTGTAAACCATGAAAAAACTCAAACCCCTTCTTCACGCCCAAGACTATGGAACCGTCCTCCAAACAATACTCTTTTCCAAACTCAACTACTGCAATACTCTACTCCTTGGCCTCCCCGAAGCCACCATCAGACCACTACAGGTACTACAAAACGCCGCCGCTAGATCCATCACTAACATCAAAAAATGCAACCACATCACCCCCACCCTCAAAGAACTACATTGGCTACCCATCAGCCAAAGAATCCAATATAAAACCCTAACCCTCATCCATAAAAAAATGATCAACAATAAGATGGACTGGTTAAACTCTGCCATACTCCCATACACCCCACATAGAAACCTCAGATCTACGGACTCGGGACTCCTCACCGTCCCCAACTCCAAAACAGCGCACCTCACCTCTACCCAAAAGCGAGCCATATCAGTAGCCGGCCCCACACTATGGAACTCCCTCCCACCCCTCCTCAGAAAGGAACCTTCCATTCAAATCTTCAAAAAACACCTCAAAACCTGGCTCTTCCTAAAAGCCTTCCCGCCAGAAACTTAGCCCCCTTGCCCAGGCCCCCCACCCCTGCTTAGAAATTAATCTTCATCAGTCCTCCGTCAACCACCCCTGTGGTTCCCCTTGTAAAGTAACTGTATATAGTTAATCCTCATTGCCACCTTAGCTCTCTTTCTATCTTCTCCAATTAATATGCTAAATGTTATATTTCAAAGTTACTGTGTAAATTAATCTAAATTATTATATAAGTTACAATGTAAAATAAGCAGCTACTATTTCTGTTCAGTTACATGTAAACTGATGTGATATCTCGATCGAATGTCGGTATATAAAAACAAATAAATAAATAAAATATAAAATCCTTCTGTTTATGCACAGAAGACACTTTGGGCTGGATTTTAATATCTAAGCCCGATTTTATAACATGCGCGCACAGGTTATAAAATCCGGGGTCGGCACGCACAAGGTGCACACTTGTGCACCTTGTGCGTGCCGAGCCCTTGGGGAGCCCCGATGGCTTTTCCTGTTCCCTCCGCCCACCCCCCCCCCCCCCACCTTCCCCTCCCTTCCCCTACCTAACCCGCCCCCCAGCCCTACCTAAACCCCCCCAACCTTTGTTCCATAAGTTGTGCCTGCCTCTGGGACGTTTCCAATTCCAATTCACATCGCTAATTTTTTTTTTAGGGAGGCCCGCGTCGCTAACAAAAAAACCCACCCGACCCTTTAAATCGACCCCCCTTAGTCTCCCCCACCCTCCTGACCCCCCCAAAACCTTTTAACATTACCTGGTGGTCCAGGGGGGCCTCAGGGGATGATTTCTCGTTCCCAGGCATCAGCTGCGCTAAGAAAATGGCGCCGATGCCCCTTTGCCATTACCATGTGACAGGGTATCCGTGCCATTGGCCGGCCCCTGTCACATGGTAGGAGCACTGGATGGCCGGCGCCATCTTTATTTATTTATTTATTTATTTATTTATTGTTTTTGTTATACCGAGTTTCATGATAGGCATCACATCAACCCGGTTTACAAATAACAAGGAGTGTAAAGCATAACGTAACGTAAAAAACAATATTTTCAATAAGAACCTTGAAGTTTAAATACAGTGAATCAGAAAAAGGGAGAGGGAAAGGTACAAAAAACAAGGAAAATAAACTTGGGATGGAAGGGGAGAAATTGAACAGCACAATATTTACATTTCAGCCTATTGATACATTAGAATAGCAAGTGAAAAAATAAGACTATAAAACGGTACATAGGTAATCAAATGAATAAATATAACACAGTTGTGAATGGTAATAGTATGATAAATATGCAGCAGGAATTAGTGAGAGAGGGTTTGAGGATGGTTGATTCGTGTTTACATTCCATTATTGCATACGAGTTAGTGCTAGTGAGAGGAGGTTTTATTCAAGGCTTGGAAATGCTTTAAAGATGGTCCATAGGGGCTGATGAGTAAAGATGGCCGGCGCCATCTTTAAAGATGGCGCCGGCCATCCAGTGCTCCTACCATGTGACAGGGGCCGGCCAATGGCACGGATACCCTGTCACATGGTAATGGCAAAGGGGCATCGGCGCCATTTTTTTTTGCGCAGCTGATGCCTGGGAACGAGAAATCATCCACCAAGGCCCCCCTGGACCACCAGGTAATGTTAAAAGGTTTTGGGGGGGTCAGGAGGGTGGGGGAGGCTAAGGGGGGTCGATTTAAAGGGTTGGGTGGGTTTGTTTTTTTTTATCGGGCCATCGGCACCATTTTAATTAGTGGAAGCCAAAATGGCGTCGATGGCCCGAGAGCGGGAGATCGCGCCAGGGACCCCCCCATTGGACCACCAGGTAATTTAACATTTTGGGGGGGTTCGGGTAAGGAATTGGTTTTAAAGGGTCAGGGTGGGTTTAGGGGTTGTTTTGGTGTGCTGGTTTTCCCGCCCTCCCCCAAATAATTCCCGTGCCCTATTTAACGAGTTAGGATGATTTATGACTATAAATCGGGGGCATTTGTATTGTATCGTGCACTCTGACGATTTAGGACGATTTTAAAATTATCTGACGATAATTTTAATCGTTCAAAAACGATTCACATCCCTACTACAAGTCATGTAGTGAAGTTTTGTATTAGCTAGAGTTTGTGCAGGGCTTTATTTGTTAGTCTCTTACTCAGTGCATTACAGAAACCCAACTCTGTGCTTACTGTGGCATGGGCCACTGTCACTAGGGTGGTCTCCACACTTTACATAATTGAAAGAGGCAACTCTAATGTTGCCTGCTTAGTTCTCATTCTAGAAAGACTCCAAGGTGTTTGACCTGAGTTTTCAAGGTGAGCCAAAGATTCTGAATAGGATTTTCAAATCAGGGACCTGCCTGCTCATGTTTTGTGTTCAGAGAATCACCATTTTGTAGTTTTCTTAAATTTTATTCCTATGACTATTAGGGTTGTGCATTCAATTGAAATGATTGAAAAACAATGCAATGAATGAGGCCTTTTTTTTTTTTTTAAATGAAAAGAGTGTTTGTATGGTCGGTTTGTTGTTTGCCACATCGGAGGAAGGTGTGGAAGTGAGGTCATGTGGCCGCCAGTTTTAAAGGGCTGGGATACTGAAACCCCGGCAGAGGAGATTGGGCTTCGCTTTTACCCCTGGGAAAGGGGTAAGTGGGAGCCCCCCTGGCCCCAGAACTAGAGAGACGCGGCTTCAAGCAAGCCCCCGATTGGGCAGGTCTGGGACAGCTCAGTTTTGGGGCCTAGGGACACAAACAGGGCCACCAGAGGCCCTTTTTTAAATTGGTTTGTTATTTTTTTTTATTTGGGGTATTTTTCACGTTTAATGATTTGTTTAGCTTGGCAAATGAACAGAAAAAAAAATTAAATGAACCAAAAATATGCCCCCCACCCCAAAAAAAGAAACAATTTGGGCTGCACATTCCTGACGACTGTTACCACTGCTTTCATCAGTTTAGAAAATCTTTCCAGTTGGCAACTAAACCTGTTTATTCAACAAGAAAATAGGTTTGGAGGGAGTTGGTTTCTGTCTGTATTAATAATCGTTTCTTACGTTCTGGTTTTCCTGCTTGCAGACGACCCCAGCAGGCAGAACATGCAGGAAAAGATCATTTATGGGGTGGAGAACAGCAGCACATTTCTGGAGTGCAGTCCAAAGTCCCAGCGAGCTCTGGTCTACTGGCAGTTCCAGAAGCAAAACGAGGAGCGGAAAGATGAGGTAAGTGTAAGAAAGGGAACCCCATCATTACAGGGCCTCTACAAGCTATGGGCCGGATTTTAAAAGGGTTACGTGCATAAGGTACGCGCGTAACCCTTCTAAAACGGCCCTGCGCGCACCGAGCCTATTTTGTATAGGCTCGGCGGCGCGCACAAGCCCCGGGACGCGCGTAAGTCCTGGGGCTTGCAAAATGGGGCGGTCGTAGGCGTGGCCGGGGGCGTGGTGTCAGCTTGGGGGCGTGTTCGGGGGCATGGCCGAGTGCCCCGACACCGCTGCCTGTGTCGGGGCCTGCCGTGCCAGCGAGCGTAAGTTACTATTGCCCGGAGGCAGTAGTAACTTTTCGAATAAAGGTAGGGGGGAGGTGTAGATAGGGCCGGGGAGGTGGGTTAGGTAGGGGAAGGGAGTGGAAGGTGCAGGTGGGTGGAAGGAAAGTTCCCTCCGAGGCCACTCCAATTTTGCAGCGGCCTCGGAGGGAACGGGCAGCGTGCGCAGGGCTTGGCACACGCAAGTTGCACAAATGTGCATCCCCTTGTGCGCGCCGACCCCGGATTTTATAAGATTCGCGCGTATCTTATAAAATCCAGCGTACTTTTGTTCGCACCTGGTGCGCGAACAAAAGTACATGCGCTCTTTTTTAAAATGTACCCATATTTGTGCAGACAACAAGCACTCGTGAACATTTTTCACAAGGAAAGGCTTTATCAATCAGATCAGTCTTCTTAGAGTTTATGGGCAAATAAAGCTGATAGGCATAGCCATACATTGGCTATGCAAGTAGTTTAAATAAAGCCCTTTCAGAACGTTTTCCTAGATATGCGGCCTCAGAATCTAGTTTACATTCCTGGAGTCAGGATGTATATCCGGTAGAAGGGATAATTTACCTCTGTAAATGCTGAATTGTTCATTTAGATTGGTCAGTGCAGCTGTCTCCATGTTGAGTCCATTGACCCTAGCATCCTGCCTCTGACAGTGGCCAGTCCAGATCGCAGGTACCTGGCAGATCCCATAAAGTACATCTAATTCCTCTTACTCACTCCTAGGGATAGCGATGGCTTTCTTTACTCCAGTGGGTTAAAAATGTATTATGGACTTTTCTTCCAGGACGTTGTCTTTTAAATCCCAGTAAACCAGTGGCCTTGATCACAAACTCCACAGCTGGACAGTGCACGAGTGAGAAAGTACTTTCAACAGTCTGTTGTGAATCTGCGGGGAGTTAGTTTCAGGGAGTGTCCTCTTGTTTCAGTATTATTAGTATTATTTAAATAACTGTCCTCTCTTTACCTGCTGTACACCACTTGTGATTCTATAAACTTCTATCGTGTCCCTTCTCAGTCATCTCTTTTCCTAGCCTGTGTAACCGCACAGGACAGCTGTCCCATCCCCTTTTTTCATTCTTGTCACCCTCCTCTGCACCTTTTCTAGTTATAGTATCTCTTTTTTGAGATGGGGGCGACCAGAAGTGCACACAATACTCAAAGTGCACTTGCACCATGGCTGGATACAGCGACAATAGGATATTTTTTGTTTTATTCTCCATTCCTTTTTGTATCGTTCTTATGTAAAGTTAGTTGTAAAAATATCCAAGTATAGCAGTTGCGGTACTTATCCGGATAAATTCTGATTTATCTGTCAAAATCTTGAAAGTGGATTTTAACTGGACAAGTTTCAACGTATCCGGCTAAGAAGCAGCAAAATCATTCTTTATCCACATATGTCTTAAAATTAACTATACCTCTTTTGATTGCATTAGGCTGTGTGATAGCTGCTGTAAGGTTTCATTGCCATTTGTGATGTCTCCTGTAAGTCTGATTTCAGCTGAATTGACAGGTTCAGAGCCTTGGGGGGGGGGGGGGGGGAGAGAGAGAGAGAGAGAGAGAGAGAGAGAGAGAGAGAGAGAGAGAGAGAGAGAGACTGGCCATAATATCATGGCCCATAGGTAGGTATTTGTATCCCTATGGTAGGCCCACCTAGTAACTCGAGGTGGGGATTAGGTAAGAGTGTAGGGGGTTAGGGGCCACTTTGACATTCTACGTGACACCTACGAACAGAACAGTGGTCTCTTGTGAAGATTTGATGACCTTTGGAGTGAGGAAACTCACTCCAAGATGAGATTTGGGCAATGTTCTCTCAACCTAGCTTGATGTTACCCCAGGTAGAGAGTCCAACAAGCTAGGCTGAGAGAACCTTGCCCAAATCTCAACTTGGAGTGAGTTTCCTCACTCCGAAGGCCAGCAAATCTTCACAAGAGACCACTGTTCGTAGGTGTCACGTAGAATGTCAAAGTGGCCCCTAACCCCCTACACTCTTACCTAATCCCCACCTCGAGTTACTAGGTGGGCCTACCATAGGGATACAAATACCTACCTATGAGCCATGATGATATGGCCAGGCTCTCTTGCTATCGCATGCAGTACTTATAAATCAAAACATATCCAGGAAAATGCAGTATATATTTACATGTTATTTTTACATGTGTGTATGTTGCAGTATGCATTTATGTGCATTTTATAACCTGCATACATCATGTACGTGCAGGTTATAAAATATAGAAGTAGATTTTTGCGTGCCTATATGGATATGTGTGCAGATGTTTGAAAGTTAGAGTATATAAACACTGTTGTGTCCGTCGCTGTCCGACGTCTCTGCTCCGCCCACCTCACCTCATTGGCGACTCCCTTCGGGGTTGATGGAAGGCTAGCTGCTGCGGCGTCTCCTGGCTGTCCTCTTCCAGCGTTCCCAGACCGGCTCGGTGTTGTAAGCCGCCACTGGGTTAGGAATCTGAGACTGTTAGAGGTGTACTTCCTGGGAGTCCTGATCCAGGACTATCAACCCAGTGCTTGCACACTTTATATTCTACCACTGAGCTTAAAATTCCAATATACTGTATTGTCCACAATTACTCCAAAGTCCTTTTCCTAAATGGTGACTCTCAACACACAAGCCAACATTGGGTTTGTGTTATTGGGATCACTTTTCCCTATGTGCATCACTGTACATTCCCACATTAAATTTCAGATGCCCAGTCTCCTGTCTCACAAGGTCCTTCTGCAGTTCCACACAATCTCTGCCATTTCAGCAACTTTGAATAATTTTGTCTCATCTACATATTTGATCACCTCACTCCTCGTTCCCTTTTCCCAGTACCAATCCCTGTGGAACTCCACTTTTGACCTTTCTCCATTTGGAAAACTGACCATTTAGTTGTATCCTCTGTTTCCAGTCTTTTAATCTGTTACCAATCCACAATGGGACATGGCCTCCTATCCCATGTCTTTGTAATCTCCTGGGGAATCTATCATGGTGGACTTTGTGGGAAAACCTTCTGAAAGTCCAAATATACAAACTCCCTTTTATCTACAAAAATATTCTAATTGATTGTAAAATAAGACTGCCCTTTGCTAAAACCATGTTGATTCTTCTCCACTAAGCCATGTCTGTCTATGTGGGTCGTGAGCTTGTTTTCAAGAATGGCTTCTATCATTTTGCCTGGCATGGATGTCAGGCTCACTGGTCTATAGGCAGCACTTTCTAAAATAGCTAAAGCTAAGTCTCAACTCTGGTAGCCTGATTTTACTTCTTAGTGACTCCGATATATTGAGACTTTTTCCCATGTTCAGTGCAGTTCAGGATTGCTAATTAATTTTAAAAGGAGTTACACGTACTGTCATAGCAATCTGAATGTGAATATCCTATGGACGAATCAGTGGCACATGCAGCAATTTTCAAAAGCCCACTTACACAGGTAAAGTGCATTTACACGTGTAAAACCCAGTTTCATGCATGTAATTCCTTTTGAAAATTACCCAAAAGCCTGTTAATTCCTTTTGTTAATGTGAAACAACTGAAAAGAAATACAATATAGGCATGGAATTAAAAGAAACCCTGCCCTCTTTCTCTCTCTGCCTTTCCAAATGTCTATACATATGCTGTTCTGTTCCCCTGGGAAACGTTGATAAGTGATATCACGGTGTCAGGGGCCAGTGTGAGGTGTGAGTCTTTCTTATGGATCTGATGCCGGATGGGCGGAGACATCAGATATGAGTTAGCAATCTATTGAGGATCTGCTAGGGAGTTAGCAATCTCTTATGCTTCAACTCCTGAGAGGGGAGGAGTTAGCAATCTTGTTATGTGTGAGCTCCTCTGGAGGGAGGAGCTAGCACTCTGTTATGGTTAAACTCCTATGAAGGGGAGGAGTTAGCAATCTTGTTAGGAAAGCTCTGTGATAGAGCTAGGAGTAGCAATCTGTTGTGTACTAGCTCCTGAAGGAGATGGTTAGCAAGCTGTTATGAATCTGTTACTGAAGACCCCTGGTAGGAAAGGAGTAGCCATCAGTTACCAGCGGAGTGCTTGGAGAGGACACTCAGCTGTAGAGGAATGTAGATAGGTGAATCCTTGGGCCGATGGCAGATGACTGCACCCCCAGGAGGATATCCTGAGAGGGACCACCAGCTAGGCTTGAGTATGGAGACAGACACAGAATTCTTTTATTAGACAGGTTAGTAGAACCACCAGAGGTGGCAGTAGTGAGCTGCTTTGCCTGGCAGGGCTGAAGTCCCTCAGGTACAGGAACCACAATCCCTGGGTAGCTGAGCTGTAGAGAAACTATAGATATGGGCCGATACAGTAAAGTCCGCAGGAGAGCGGGCGAATGCCCGCTCTCCCAGCGTGCACACAGGCCACTCTCCTGTGCGCGCAATTCTCTATTCAAATGAGGCCCAGCGGTAAAAACAGGCAAAAGGAGGCGCTAGGGACACTATCGCATCCCTAGCGCCTCCTTTTGGACCGGAGCGGCGGCTGTCAGCGGGTTTGACATCCGACGCTCAATTTTGCTGGCATCTGCTCTCGAGCCTGCTGACAGCCATGGGCTCGGAAACCGGATGCCAGTAAAATTGAGCGTCTGGTTTTCGACCCGACAGCTGTGGGCCGACTTCAAATTGGTTTTTTTTTTACTTTTGGAAAGTTTCGGGACCTCCGACTTAATATCGCCATGATATTAAATCGGAGGGTGCACAGAAAAGCCTACCTTTGGGTAGGCGCTAATTTCTGAAAACAAAATGTGCGGCTTGGCTGCACATTTTGTTTTCTGAATCGCGCGGGAATACCTAATAGGGCCATCAACATGCATTTGCATGTTATTTATTTATTTATTTATTTAGCATTTTTATATACCGGAATTCATGTAGCAGAGTTACAAATCAATTCGGTTTACATTTTAATGTTAACAAGCATGTAAGAATGCTATTACATAGAACAAGGAATATTTGACTTGGAACAACTAAAACTGGGAGAACTGGTATCACCATAAACCATAAACAATAAATAGAGTGATATTTTTTGTGTAACAGGCTAAACAATAGTTAGACATGTAATCATCTAAACAAAAGCTAAATAAGGATTAGACTAGACAGACTGCGAGTTGATAAGCTGCAAGTAGGAATGCTAACTGGAGTGACAATATTGGTATAGTCTGAAAGGAGTCATTGTAAAGGAAGGAAGTGAATAGTGGGAGATTATTGGTGTAGATTGAAAGCTTGCTCGAACAGCCAAGTTTTGAGTCTCTTTTTGAAGGTGATCGGGCATTGTTCCTGTCGAAGTTCAGGGAGTAACGAGTTCCATTGTTGGGGGCCTGCTTTGGATAGAGTTCGTTTGTTTAAAGTGGATTTGATGGCTGGGGCCAGGAGGGTATTCCTGTAAGCTGTTCTCACCGGTCTGTCGGGAATATGTAGTTGAAGAGGGATGTTGAGTTCCAGTGGGATGAGCTTATGGATAGATTTGTGAATGATGGTGAGGATTTTGTAAGAGTTTCTGAACTTGATCGGGAGCCAGTGTAGGTTTCTCAAAATGGGGGTGATATGGTCTCTCTTGTTGGTTTTAGTAAGTATCCTGGCTGTGGCATTTTGGAGGATCTGTAGGGGTTTTATGGTGTTAGCTGGGAGTCCGAGTAGGAGGGAAATGCAGTAGTCTATTTTTGAGAAGATGATTGTCTGTAGAACTGAACGATAGTCTTGGAAGTGTAGAAGCAGTCTGAGCCTTTTTAAGACTTGCAATTTGAAGAAACCATCTTTAATGGTATTATTAATAAATCTCTTGAGGTTGAGTTGATTGTCCATTATGACTCCGAGGTTTCTGACTTGAGAAGAGAAGGATGATTGTCTTGTGCCGTCTTGGGTGATGAGGAGTATTTCTGTTTTATTGGAATTGAGGATCAAATTAAGGCTCGTGAGCAGGTTGTTAATGGCTTGTAGGCAGCTGTTCCAGAGATCTAGTGATTTTTGCACGGATTCAGTCACCGGGATAAATATTTGTACATTGTCTGCGTAGATGTAGTGGGTTAGTTTTAGTTTGGAAAGGAGCTGGCAGAGCGGTAAAAGATAAATGTTGAAGAGGGTTGGGGATAAGGATGAGCCTTGCGGTACTCCCAAGGAAGCGTGGACAGAGTGTGATTCGTTATTGTTGACTTTGACCTTGTAAAATCTGTTGATTAGAAATGACTTGAACCAGTTCAGTGCTGTGCCTTTGATTCCGATGTCAGATAGCCTATCTAGTAGTGTTATGTGGTAATTTCAACCTGCTATTCATTTGCTTTGATTGAGGGCCCTAGGTTAGGTGCCTGGTGCTAAAAATCAGTGCTAAGTACCTAACATTTATTCATATTCTAATTCCAGCCTCATAGCCACCTACATTTTTTCAACAGGGCCATATTAGGAGCCTAAGTCCCAAGGTTAGGCACCTAAGCCTTTTGAAATTTGAGCTCAGTTTGTTTGTTGAGAGCCCAGTTTCCTCTGTTATTTTAATATCCAAACACTGGGCCAGATTTTAAAAAGATTACGTGCGCCAGGCCTATTTTAAAATAGGTCCAGGGGCGGGGCATGGGTGCTTCGGGGCGAGGGTGGGGTTAGCAGCCCCTGGCGCTGTGCTGGGGATCGCCCGCCGGCTGACTGCCAGCACGCACAACTTGCACTTGCCCAGAAGCAGGCACAAAAGATCAAATAAACATTTTTGGGGGGGTTCGAGTAGGGCTGGGGGGGAATTTTAGGGGAAGGGGTGGAGAAGGCCAGGTTAGTGGGAAGGGAACAGGGGAAGGCAGCGCAGCTCGGCACGCATAAGGTGCACAATTGTGCACCCCTTGCACGCACCGACCCCTGATTTTATAACTTGCGCGCGCCTGTGTGCACAAGTTATAAAATCAAGGTGTACATGTCGCACGCCGGGTAGCACATGCACATGTACGCCCGCACGCACCCTTTTAAAATCTACCCCATTATGGAGGAGTGTAAGTATTTCTGGTATAAATTCCTTGCCATGACACACACCCGAGGTCAGTGTTTTCCAGATATGGACCTTTGGACATTAGGGATATAAATTTGTTTGATTCATTTTTATTTTTTAGTGCAAACTAACTTTTTCAGTTTGCACTAAAATAATCTAATATATACTATTTACATCTCGTGCATATTAAATAAAAACAAAATGGAAAAAATCCCAACATGAACCCAACCCCCCCCCCCCAAAAAAAAAAAACTTGTCTGGCTGCACCCCCCTATTGGACATTGTGCCCTTCAAATTGACATATTTTATAGTTAAGGCCCATTTTGGCTCTTCACCCATGACATGGTGCACTCATGGGCAGTCTTGTTTTTGCAGTGTATGGGCTGGGATGAACACAGGTGAGATCTGACCCCATGTCACGTATAATCAGTAAAATGTCCTTTCTTCCCCCTACAGATAAAAGTGGGTGATCGCTTGATCAAGACCGAGCAAGGCCTCCTTCTGCGTAGCCTGCACCGGAAAGACTCAGGGATTTATTACTGCCATGCCGTGGAGCACGGTTTCATGCAAACCTTATTGAAAGTAACCTTGGAAGTGATTGACACGGAGCACCTGGACGAGCTTCTTCACAAAGAGGAGGACGGAGAGCACGGCAAGGGCAAGGAGCCTTCCAACAGCCTGACCCCTAACCAGAAGGTCTGGTACAGAGACTTCATGCAGCTGATAAACCACCCCAACCTGAACACAATGGATGAATTCTGTGAACAGGTGTGGAAAAGGGACCGCAAGCAACGCCGGCAGAAACCTGCCAATGCCCAGGCAAACACCAACAAGTGGAAGCACCTACAAGAAAACAAGAAAGGTAGGAACAGGAGGACCCATGAATTTGAAAGGGCACCAAGGAGTGTCTGATTTGCATTACTTTTATAAACCTCAGACAAGTAGGAACTTGTAGAGAGAGTTAACTGGAAAAAAAATGCAATATTCATGAACTTTTTTCATGGCATTATGTGGATGTTTACAAAGGTGGGAAGCTCCAAACAATTTCCACTGGTTTCAAAAAAAGAAAGCATTATTAACTTTCCTAATAGACAAAACCGAGATTTGAGGACGACAATTCACCCGGAACTTGGCCTCCCTGTCCAACGTGATGTGGAAGGATTTGGTCAAATAGATTTTCTTTTCTTCTTCTGCCCAAAATGAATACGATGTCATTTGTCCTATTGCCGTTCAGCAAGGAAGCTTTATTCTTTGCCGTCAGCACCACTTTTTTCCCTGAACAAAAACTATAACTATGCACTTGCTAAACTGATGAATACCATAGCGCGTGGTTGGATACATGAATATACAGTATTTTGTCTAACTGTTTATTTGTACTGGAGGAGGATGGACCTGTCCGTGGAAATACAGCAAAGACAGAAACAAGAAGAACAGCCATCGTTTGGACAATGTGTGGAGTACACGGATCTACTACTGATCTCTTTTTCCTGCTTCCATAGAAAGATGTATTTTGTTAAACTCTAATTTAAATATACCATGACAAACATGCAGTAAAGATGAGCTCTTTTCTTTTCTAAGCATACTATAGAATAGGTTTCTTTTGGTTTATAATTGTCGGCTAATATTTGCAAACATGTGCTGCATTCTTTTATTAGAAAGTCGGTCATAGGACTTCCATCTGAGCGATGCTGGAAGAGTCTGGAAGGATTTGTTGTTAAAAAAAACCCAAACTCTGTTAGCATTCAAAAACTCTATAACAGGTCCCTGTGAAAGTATGCTAGAGATAGCAGGAGAGGAGTTCTCTTGGTTCTCGGCTGTTTTTAACTGTCTCCTATGACCACGTTTGCTTTGGGACAGCCTGATAAAATGAAGGGTGGGGTGGATGCATTGATCTTCTCGTGCCCCTAAGAACATAAATCTTTCTTAGTTTTCAATCTGACCTTTATTCTGGTACAGGTGTATATATAAAGTCTACACATGAATGGTTTTAAACTGCTTCGTTGCCTCTGCATATTAGTATGCAATTCAATCCTGGTAGATTCAGGTGACTATGGGGACTGAGCCCAGCTTTGTGCCTCCTTCTTGTCTGACTGGCATCTCATGTGACCCCATGCTCCTTCGCTCTTCAAATCACATACCCCCCCCCCCCCCCTCAATATTTTAATTTCTCACAATGATATAAAAAGACTCAATGAAGTAAATGGAGCCACAGAAAAAGAAGATTCCAGAGACCTGGTACTGCAAAGTATTAATGTCAGCACCTTCAAGAACCTAGGAATATGCCACAGACCATCTCATTCCTGCCTGAGATTAAACACACATAGGAAATCCCTGGAGTCTTGTTGGAGGCAAGCTGTGCTTCACCATGATCAGGTCTCTTGCTATTTTTCTGTTCCTGAGCTTATATTTTAATTAACTAAAAAAAATATTCATTTTATTATAAGAAGTAAAGAGATGCCATTTGGCAGTAGGAATGTGGGAATGAGATTGTGGCACTAGACTACATCTCATTCCTCCCCTCAGGTGTCTCCAGTCTCCTAATAACGTGCACCCTGACGTATTTTATCATCAAAGAGAAGTAAAGCCAATGCCCAAGTCATTCAGTGCAGCTATGGTCATCCCTGTTTCTCCTAAGTGTGCAATTCTATTAGTGTAGTGCCTGTTTGAATTTGGAAAATTGTCACTTATCAAACACAAGTGCACAGATAGCTGACATTACCTCATAACCTGGCCATTGATTCAGCATTTCTCCTATTCACATGTGAATATAGTTTATTCAGGGGCTTCCTCATCGCAGGAAAGCATGGCTTGCTAGGGGTATGCATTCAGTTTAAGCTAACATGAAAAATGCAACAAAACTCTGTGTCATTAGTTGTCATTTCCAAATGAAACAAATAGACAACCCAATGAAGTTAGGTTATTCATCATCAACTATCTACTCTCCAATAGCACTGAACTAAATGGAATATCCCCCCAGCCTTTCCCCACCCATCTGTCTAGAACTTGGCATTCAAGAAGTCAGTGGTGCAGAAGCAATCCCCAGTCTCTCCTGCTTCAACAGGGTGCTCACGGGTTCTGATGCTTGTGCCATTTTCTCATCATCTTGACGCCATGTTGGAAACAGGACCCAGAGTGGTGACTGCTGGGGATTGCTCCAGCCCCACAGGCTCGGAAGATGGGTCTGAGGAGGATGTGGGGCTAGGAGAAGCCTAGAGAGGTTATTTGTTTTTATTTCACTTCCCCCTTCATTTCCTTTAGGTTTTTTTTGTTTTGATTTGGTTCTTGTTTTGTCTCAAGTAAATGATGCGAACCAAAATAACAAAGCGGAATTTAAAAACTGAAGCCACTTGTCAACGGGCATCACACGTCCGTGATATTCACTGATGCACTGCAGTGGGGACTCACCTTCTTTTTATCTAAGACAATATTCAAGTATTAGGAGAAATAATACTTTATTGAAGGTAATATAAGTTGATGAATGGTTTTGCAGCATTACACTGCTGTTGATGAGTTGTACATAGTCTCTGTCTGTACAAGAGTTGTTTTGGCGTTTTCTATAAGCCTTTTGCTCAGAAACAAAACTACCACTGTGAATACATGATTTGAAAGCAAATAACATAGACGGGGCTGAAATCTGGTGATGAAGACTAAGCCCCAGCTTGTAAGGAACAGAAGGAAAAGCAACATCTCCATAATTCATTGACAGGACCTTGCAAAGTTCTTGTTTCAGATTTTAGATGATAAAAAAAAGGACATTTTAAAGTTTCATGGAAATAAATGTTTTCTTTTGCTGTCATGGAAAGTGTATGTGAGCTGAGACTTTAAGCCTGTAGGTGTCTGTGTTAGATATAAGTTAAAATATCAAAATGCCATCTTTCAATCTGAATATTCATTCCTTACATGGGGGTAACTGCAGCTGCTGGATTAGACAATTTTACCTTTAAATATTGGAGCCCCATTTGTCCCCACTCCAGTGGTCATTATCTTACACACACACCCGCACCCCACTTGAAACTAAAGCCCAGAGTTCTATTTCAGATGTGTTTCTAAAAAGAATTATGCAGGAGCAACTCGTGTCCCAAAATACAGATACATAGATGAGCAAATCTCTTTTCTCAGGAGATCCATGAAATGTGTCCAGGTCATGAGAGATTATTTTTGCAAGGCATGAGAAGGAACTAGAAACATGAAGGCAGGAAAAGACCCCCACGGCCTATCCAGTCTGTCCATCCAAATCAACTTCCCAGCTCTACAGTCCCTACCACTCCCACAGAGAGTCTGTGCTTGTCCTGTACTTTCTTGGATTCAGACATTGTTCTTGTCACCACAACTTCCACTGGAAGGCTGTTTTATGCTTCTAATACCTCCTTTCACCCTCATCCCATGACCCTTTGTTCTAGAGCCTCCCTTCCTTTGAAAGAGGCCAGACCCTTGTGCATTGATAATTCTGAGGTACTTAAGTGTCTCTAGCATGCCCACCCCATCCTTCCTCTGGGATATTCATCTTTAGATCTTTAAATCTGGGCCCATACACTTTATAATGAAGACCACAGACCATCGTTTTTAATACCCTTCTTTCAGAGAGTTTGCTGCCTAAGATTTCTCTGGAGTTTATCTGGAACCTCTCTTCAGCTCGTGTGCCTGGAAGATCACCATTGCGGAAGGGCCCTGCTGGCCTATGTTTTCTTGGACAGTGTTTGCTTAATGGATGGTAGAGGGATTTTTTTTAGTTTTTAGCACAGGAAGTTATTACTTTCTTATCGCAGATTGTATCTTGCTAGGATTTTTTATTTCTGTAGGACATATGAAAGTGGATACTTCAGAAGACACTAGGGATGTGCATTCATTTCAAACAAATGGGTTTTCCATAACTAAAACAGATGTACCCAAGAACAACTGAAAATTGGTTCTTTACTTTAAAAACAACAAAAATAAGATGGAGTCTCCCTGGGCCCCTCTGACCCTCCTGTCCCTCACACAAAAAAGCCAGGGATTCACAGAGCCTCCACCATCTCCCTTTTGCAAATAAGCCAAGGCTCCCCTTCCATGAGGGTCTCCAAGGAAGAATGGGGCAGGAGCAATGCCCGTCATTCCTGCCCCTTCAGCCCACCACAGGACTCACCAGCTGTAAAATGTTAGCCATAGAGTCCTAAAACCATCTCGCTTTGTGGCCAAGGCTGAGTGGAGGTCCGAAGGCCCCCAACTTATTTGCCAGCGTTTTGGGGAAGCAAAAGGGTTTGAGTAGGCCTGGCTGGGGGGGAGGGCCCAAGGGGGACTATTTTGGTTTACTTTTATTTTGGGGCAGTTTTCTATTTTTATTTTAGTTTGGCAAATGAATCGAAACAAAATAAAAATTAAATAAACCAAGACCGAAAAAAGCCTGAAATGAAAAACAAACCAAAACAATATCCCCTTGCCCCCTTCTAGTGCAGATCCCTAGAAGATGCACAGATGCAAACCATTTTCCTCATAGATGCACAATGGGAAAGAGCCTTTAGGATATCCGGCACTTCGGCTGCCAATCTGTGCCCAGTTCTCCATCTCTGGGCAATGGGAGGTGGAACGTGCACAATTCCTTGCCTTTTGTTATCTGAAAACAGTTTCTGTTGGATTGTTTTATAGCTTTAAAGAGGAGCTTAGCTAAAATCACAATAAAAGATTACTTTGGGACTATTTAGCTATGTTGTTATTAGCCTTCTTGCATCCATTAATGTATACAGATATATGAAGATTTTCCTACAGTTTATTAGATAATTGCCTGGTATCCTTGTACATGAGCAGAAACCTTGATTCTCCCTTGCCAATGCTTCAGGCCACCCGAGCAACCCACAATTGGGCACTGTTCCAGTCGGTGGTTTGCCACAACAACCTACCCCCCTCTCATTCTCTGCTCTACGTCATGTGTGGCCTACATCTTAAAGTGGCCAGCACTGCACCTTCTAGCCCAACGAGCTCAGCTCAGGAATGAGCCTAGTTCTGCCTTCCAGCATGCGACATTGGAACCGGCTATGAAAAACGTGCTAGGAGTTGTTAACTTGAGTAAAGACAGCAGGATGTGAGAGGAGTCATAGAAAAGTGCAAGATCTGACATCTACAATGTGACTGTTATCTCGAGAAAGAAAAAATGCAAATCCTACCAAACTCATTTACTGTGTAATAATAAGCATATGCTTTAGGTATGCTGCGATGTACTTCATGGCTTTATAAATCCTATTATGAATGATTCAATAGAATTGAGGCACGTAAAATAATTGGTGTGTATTCCTAGTCCCTGCATCCACTGTCCCACAAATAAGCAATTACACGTATCAATATCTATGAAATCATATGTTATAATGTATGCCAGTTGGAATATCCATTCTCCATCATTATACTTCATGCATTCAAGTCATTTTCTAGCCACGAATACATGTATAGAGAGAGATATGTTTGTATCCTCTCGTTCCTTGTTATTTTGACAATGCACGTAGCTGAGGACTGTGAGGTTATAGAGGAATGAACTAGTCAGAGAAATGTGCATCTTGGTAGAACACAGCCACACACCTTCAAGGTCCAAAATGAAGTCCTTATGTAAAGACAAAGAAAAAGCAAGAAATGCATGTGAATGAGCATTTACAGATCCTTTGTATGCATTATTTAGCATCTATCAATGTTATGTGTTTAATAGTTCAGTTTTGCTACCTAGATATTAGCCAAAAGAGCTGTAAATATTTTTGACTAGATGAGGAGGTAGGGCTGTCTCTTGGGACTCCACTGCTGTGTGCTGTTTCCGTGCAGAACGCGTGAGCCTAACAGTCAGAGAGCCAGTGCGCTCCTTTCGTCCACTCATCAGAGGGAAAGCATGGGGGAAACAAACATTCAACCACATTACTTTATTCAAGAAGGAAAGCAAAAACTGGAGAGGAAATATGCTAAAAAAAACCTGCTGCTGTAAATTATTTCTTTTGGCATGTATTCGGTTGTTAAATAAACATTTCTTCAAAGTACTTGACTGTGACCTATTCTTGCTATTTCTCTTAGAAGGCTGCATCCAAATCTAAAGGCTGTCCGCGTTGATCCTGTTCTGCAAACTGCGGAATATAAAATGGGCGAAATAAATCATTTAGAAAAGGCTGGGTGGAGTTCTGGTCTAAGCTGAAGAATGACCCCTGCTAAAGATGGCCCCAGACAGGAATCCGCTTCCTCTCCTTTCAGTAGAGCTATACTGCATGCTCATTATTTGGTTTAGCCTGGAGATGAGCAAAAATGGTTGTATCAAAAGCAAAAAGAGGAATCCTGGAGTTTTCATAGACCCACTCCTCTGGATGCAGCCAGCCACTCCGGTTTTCAGGATATCTACAATGAATATGCCTGAGATAGATCTGCATGCAGTGGAGGCCTTGTAGAACTGTAATGATCCATCATAGTGGATGGATGTAGTAACGTAGCACATTGGCCTATCCACTCTGCCCAGCTCTTCTGCTAACTTTATTATGCAGAATAATCATGGATCTCATTAGTACATTTTAGGAAAAGGGAACATGTTTAGAGCTCTGTTTACTAAAGGTGCATTAAAAGGTGTCATTAATAAATAGAATTAATTTACCTTGGCTTCCATTCATGGTAAATAACGCACACTACACCTCAATAAATAGAGGGCCAATGTAGCAAATATGTGTACAAAAATGGGTGTGTAACACACATGCTTTCATGATGACACCCCATTTGAATAACATGCAGACAGTTTCTTTAGTCAAAGTATGCATGAAATTGGATAGCATAATGCCAAAAAAACATAACTTCTCCTCTGTGAGGTGTAGTTAAGATTTACGTGGAAATAACTACTTGGAAAATTTCATACGTTTTAATGGACAAAATGTAGCTTTGCAAGCATAGGTTATGAGCTAATCTGCATGAGTCCAACTCAATACAAAGTTTACATAAATTTAGCGTTGCAGTTCACATTCAGCAAATTAAATGAACAAAAATTGCCAATGTATGCAGTTTTTTGGCAAACGCAATTATGTGTGTTATTTACAATTGTTTTCACATATTATCATGAGAACTGCAAAGCGGCTTAGTACACTGGTCTCTTAGGCCAGTGCCTGACTGTAAACTGATGTGATATCTCAGATCGAATGTCGGCATAGTAAAAAAAAAGAAAAAGATTCATTATTCTGTGCAGAATGATGAACACCTGCGCTACAGGGGGACAGAGGGGTGAAGCAGGGGGTGGTCGGGCGATAGCCTGCAGTCGGCCGCCCCAAAGCAGTACAATTTTGCCTGCCATGGTGCGGCCGGCTGCAGGCTATTGCGGGTATAGAGCCACCATAAAAGGTGGTGCTATTCCCTGCGCTGCCGGCAATAATGTTCGAAACATTATTGCCGGCAGCGGTGCCGCCGCCGCTTAGCATAATTCCCTCCCTAACTCCGCCCCGACTCCTCCCCTCCCCCTAATTTAAATCTTACCACCGTGATAAGGCCCTGACGCACACGATAACAACCCCCTTAGTTTGTTGCCGAATTTCATTTTTTTTCTGTCTGTTTGGTAGCTGAGCTTGAGTCCCATTTGTATATTCCTTGAAACTGGCAGTAGAAGATGCATTCAGCAGCTGTGTGGTCCGGCTGTAAGATACAGATTCTGATGACTTTTATGTACTGTGCTAAACTCCCACAACAAGGCTTGTTCAGGCCTTTACCACTGCTCTTGTACTGGGTGTCAGCCATGTCTAAGCAGGTTTGTGGCTATGAGAAATCTTTTCACAGCCCCTTAGTTAATGTTATTATTTTTGTTGGCCTGAAAATAAAGAGCTTGCTTTGAAGGATTCTGATTTATTGTCATGGTCACTCCTTCCTGTCAGAACAGAAGAATCTGCTGCTCTCTCATGGATACAAGTCTGTTTGGACATCAAGTAGGAGGCACTTTCAGAACAAACAATGCCCTTTTTGTCTCTCTCTCTCTCTCTAAAATCTTCTGTTTGTTCATGATCTGCGGTAACAGCACACTGGAGGACACAAGACCATGACCGTCCAAGGACTTCTCTTGAACAAATATCTAAGAATGCTTGCACTCCTCTTTCTTTTTTTTTTTAGCATTTGTATTTCATGAAAATGTGTTCAAGTTTTAAACAGGCTGCTGGTGTGGGCAGGAGGGCAGAAGGTCTGAGGAAACGTGGATTGTTTTGCAGGTTGAGAACTTTGCCCATACAAGTCTCTGCTTGTGGTCACATCCATTTTATTTTTCTGGTTTCCAGCTCAACAAGGAATTTCCTAATTTGTAACATGGACCCCGATAAGGGGATACAGTGCATGTGAAATGCTATGATACTACTGTTGATTGTGTAGGGAAACACAAATATTTATCATTCTTGGATATGCAATTATCTTTGGTGGTCATAACTCATACTGTCACTTCTGGGTTGCAAACTCTTTATCTGGTATCACACAAAATATAAGTTGTATTTTAACTGAGTAAAGTGGCTTGATATTCAAAGTTTATTTTGTGCATGTACATATCTCAAGAGCCGTTGCTTTCCGTCTGGAAGCAGATGTTCTGTATTCATAGAAAAGGCATGAGATAGGTAGCGTTGGTGTCTCTCGGTGGTAACCAGGGTATCTCAGTAGGTAGGGGCTGGCACAACCCTCTCCATGGGGCTGGAGGGGGTAAGAAAACGTGAAGGGCCCTACCTCTGTGGATTCCTCCTCTCCCTCTTCCAGCCTCCAGCACTCTCTGCCAGCAAGCACAGGCTGTTCAGACCAGTTGTTGGCTGTGGAAGCAAAACTCAATGTACTGAAAATTGATGCAGGATTAGTCCACAAAAAATAAAAGATACAAAAAGATAGCAGCAGGTTATAGTTTCATTTTTTTAAAGGTCTTCTGGGACCCCTCAGAATTTATTTCTTTCTGAAAAGAGGCTTTTTCAGTGAGCACGAGCAGTCAGTTTGCTCTTTTCTTCCTGGTCAAGTGCCAGCTCCTCAGCCAGCTTCTTTGCACATCCTTCTACTTCCCTTCCCCACTATAAACTCTCTCCACCCACCTCAGGCTTAGCTGACAGTGGGGCTCCACCACCCTCCAGCCCAGATGCTCCCGGCTTTGAAGCCCCACACTATCAGGTGCTGGTGGCAGGAAATGGACTCTGTCCCTCCCAATACACAGGACACTTCCCACTCTCGTGAAGTTACTAGACCGTCACAATACCAGAATGCTCCACTTTGCTTACAGACGCCTTTAGAGATTTAAGGAAACGTTGTGACCCCCCCCCCCCCCCCCTTACATATGTGTGTTTGGAATAGAGTTTCAAGTCACAGAGGGACTGAGTCATGAAAGCTTTTCTCCCATACTGTGTGTAAGAGCAAAAAGCTTAGTGAATCGGTGCCATTACATTGCACAAGTTCCGCTGCCCTGCAGTAGTGCATATAAATAATAACGTCAAACAAGTAGAGGAGAACAAGAGTCTGGCTAGATCTGTACATACTGCTGAGGCTTCTCCCCTTTTAAATCATAATGAGAACCCTATGCATCAGACGACGACCATGATCTTTATAGTCCTTGTGCATTTGTTCATTAGCATATAAGGACATTACTATAAATTTCTTGGTTTCATTTTTGTCAACAGTTTGCTGATAGAGTAATTCACATTCTAGTTCTTGACGATCACTCAACAAGTCTGGTTTTCAGGATGCCCAGAATGAATATGTATGACATAAATTTGCATATACCACCTCCATTGTATGTACATTTATTTATATTTATTGTGGATATTTTGAAAATCTGACAGACTATGTCCCAAAGACTGGGAGGAGAAGCGCTACACTGTGGCTCATATGTATGAAGGTAAAATGGGATGGTCAGTTGATAACCAGTGTGGGCATCCAAAAAGGATTTCATCTTATAAACTACTCCAGGCTGCAGTTTTATACAACCTGGCCAAGGCCCATATTTTACATTGTGAGCCTTCAGCTATCATTTTGCCTAACAGTATATTAAAAGTTATGTATATGAACTGTAGGAACAAGAGTTTTAATTTTAATTAGTGTACCATGATGTGAAATAATCATGCACACTGACTGTGAGTCTGTGCTATAACTCTTGCAAGTCCAGCAGTCCTCAGATCACATGGACACTCAACAGTGAGTGTCCATCAGAGCCCCCGAGTACCAGCAGGAGCAAAGTAGAAAAAGAATTAGTTCTATGTGCAAGCCTAAAATCTGAGCCTCTCAGCAGCCCACCATCTTGTTCTTTGGAGAATCAGATCAGATGTTGAAACAAGGGAAAATATTAAGCGTAGCACGCAATCCTGTTTGGGTAGAGAGGGGCATGGTGGAAGTGAGTCTGTCAGTTTAGACAACACCAACATGGTACAGGGACATAAGTGGGGTGTGCTTTGCCAATTCCCACCATTGTCCACATTTTTCTTCACCCCTAAAACCGGATGCTATAACAGTTGAAATGTACATACATTTAGCACAGCTGGAAAACTTGAAGGCATGGGAACAGATTTGATTTGGAGGAACACATTGCCCATGATGATCTCTTTGGTTCCCTTCTCAAGAGTTTAATGAGCTTAAATGAGATAAAGTCTGGCTTGTGTTGTTGCCAGAACTTTGTCAAGATATACTGAGATACTTATAGGCATTTCATCTAATGGATATGAATAAGCTGTGGGTAGCTCATAGTAATAGTTGGACATTTAGGTAGTTCGAAGGTCCTTAGCATGATTTGTACTCACAAAACTTCAACCTAATTTTCTAAGAGAAACCGTTTGAGTAATTTCTCTGAATCCTGGCTTTGGCAAGGTCCAGAGGTATACAAATATCTGCTAAATTTGCACCGGCTTTAATTGCTGTCACAGTCATGCACGGATTTGGAAATCAAATCTTAACATGTACCTACTCTCTCTGGCCTTCTCTTGCTCTTCCCCTTCCCCTCTCAGGACCATCCCTTTTTCCAGCAGCTAAATCTAACCTTTTTTTTAGACTTGGCAGCTATACTTATGTAACTGCTGAGGAACATCAACTTTCAACCTCAAGGATTCTCCCAGGAAACTCCCTAGTTAATGGGAGAATATTGTCTCCATACACATTTGTTATACGCCAAAGCAATATAGAGTATAGTGATAGAAGACCCTTCAGTCTACCTATTTCTCCACCTAATACAATACTGTTGACCCTACTTCTGGTTTGCTAATAACTAGTTTTAATAGGATTTTGATGAAAGGATTTTCATCAGTTTTCACCACAGATGCCAGACATCCTCAGTGCCACATAACTTCTTATTATATTTAGGAAGGGGATGATGCAACCAAGTTCCCACAAAAGGCAGGTTAGATAGACTCTTGTAGGAATCGGTGCAATATTCTTTGACACAGTGTAGCAATTCTTCTGGCCATAGCAAAACGTGGGGGTATAGGCAATAAAAGCCATGTTAGAAAGTTTTTAGCATGACTTTTCAAAAAGGTTTTATATGTACACAAAAATTCTGCTAAACGCGTGTGGTCACTTGGGAGCAGCCATGGGTGGGGAAACTGCCAGGAGTAAGGCCCAACTCTGGCTAGTTCCAAATAAACACTTTACAGGCCAAAACAAAAGCATAGCATAAAGGCTGCTTACCTCAGCAGTCCCTTGTCTTAACAAACAATCAAATGTTTCTAGTTCTGGTGTAGGCGGGTCTCCTGCCTTCTCCCTGAATCCTCCTCCACTCTTCTGAGCCTGTTTTCTTATGCTAGGCTGAGGGATCCTCCCTGGGCTCAGAATCCCTTGCTGGCTTTGGTCTTAAGGAGGACCAGGCCAGATAGCTCTGGCTAATCCCATAAGGTGTTCTGAGGGAGTTTCTTATAAATTATCTCAAAATGCGCATCTGCAGAGTTTTCGCATCAGCATTTTGGCCACAGTGGCATCAGCATTATTTGACATTGAGCAGTGTTGAGGGCAGGAGGGCTTTGCCATCCTCCCACCCATGAAGACCTGAACCTCTCCTTTTGGACGGGTGCTTGTGGGGAAAGTGGGCTAGGAGGACTCTGGGGCTTCAGGGGGCCTTTTGACAAAGGGGCAGTCTGACCCAGGGGGGGGGGGGTTCTTTTGACACAGGGGAGTGCTACAGACTTGGGGCAGGTGATGTCCTATGCCAGGTGGAGGAGAGGAGTTGTGATTGCTGCAGAATAGAGGAAGGGGTAGAGATGCCCCAAATGGGGCTGCTTCTTTCTGTGGAAGGGAGGACGTCCCCATTGCTAAGCAGCCCGTTCACTTTGGGAGATTTTTGCATAGTAAGTAGTAAACACCGGGTTTATCAGATATTAACTAGTAGTAATTTACTGAGTGTTCAGAAAACAGTATAAAGGGTGAGCATACTGCACTATTTACTGAGCACTCAGCAAGCCTTCGTTTGCATAATATTCCTTCATTTGGGCTCTCATGCTAATGTCTTCTAGGACCACATTACCACGCATGTGATGGCCTTCCTGCATAGTACGCTGTTTTTAGGCTGCACTAGAAGGCTTTAATACACACATTACATTAGGCCATGAGGGGTGGAGGTGCTGTGTTTTGTGCACTTTAACAATTAACACTTTGTCTAAGGCAGATATCAAATTGTAGCCTTTAGTGTACTCATGCCAAACAGCACATGGAAGAGATCATGCCACACTATTTAGTGTAATTGTCACATGACATTCTTTAATTTACATAAATGTGCTACTAATTTTAGTCTTCTGGCACTAGTTTAGGGTTCATGCTAGGGCTTTAGTGCATATGTATTTATTTAACATTATTTACTAATCGCTTTCTTGATCAAATCCTCCAAAGTGATTTACAACAAAATTAAAATCAATTACAAAAAATAACATCATAAACTACAACAATCATAAAATATTAAAACAGCAAATAAAAAAAGTTCAATTCACAGCACTTAATCATTGTAAGCCACTGTTATGAGCCAGGGTTTTGGTTCTTACAACCACAATATATCAGTGCATCACAATCTCCATATATCATAATGTTTCTTCATTATAGGTCTACTGTCAAAAGCCAGGTTTTTATTTTCTTGGAAAACCTCAATACACCCTTTTCCTCCTTCAGATCTAGAGGGAGTTTATTCCACATATTGGGAACACTTACTTAGAAGGACCTGTTTGATAGGCCTGTTGCCAAAATGCCTTAATACTGGGAAACTCAAGAAGATATTTCTTTTCAGAGCATAAATCTATTTGCTTCATACTATTTCACTTTTCCTGGAGCTCAAGGACTCCACATTGTCTTAAAAGCAAGCGAAAAATGTTTAAATTAGCAACATATATTCACCGAGAGCCCGTGCAAACTCACCAACCATGGCTTGTCTAAAGATCTTCTAGAACTCCCAGTAACTATGCATGCAGTTTAAATTTGAATTACTTGCAGCTTATGCAAAGTTGTAGCTGTTAAACCCAGAATCAAAGATTACAGCAGTCTAAGTGGGAAAGTAGAAATTCATAAGCTACAATTTTCAACATATTTAGATACAAAGCTGTCTTACCATTTTTACTTTCAAATAAACACTGCATATCACTTGCGAGATGTATTTCTCCAAATTAAAATGAGAATCCAAAATGATGTCCAGTGATCTTCTTTCATTATCAAATCAATGCCATTCAATTTCAAACCTTTTGGCACCTCCCCTGATCCTTCCCATAATACCCCTGTTTTACGTGTTCACAAATAATTTGCAAGCTGCCAGCCATTCAACAACTTTATTCAAACACCAGTTTACCCGCAAAAACGCATCCTCGGAGTCAGGGTGCCAGAATTCGAACATCATCTGCGTAGATGCCTTCCAGTCCCTTACCTACTACGTGACAAGGGCACATGAATGCTCTGTCTGAATATTGCCCACAATGAGCTAAAAGATGCATATGGTGTTCCTCAATGTGCATTTTGGGGGCTTTGAGTAAAATCAGAAAATAATGCACGCCGATTGTGTTTTCAAGTAGAAAATCCACCTGTACTGAAAGCAAGAGCACAGTCCATGGCTCCAAAGTACCCAGGGCAAGTTTCAGAGGAAAAGCAGGAAATATGCTGAAAACTCCACAGGGAAAATGCCCCCGAGTGGACAGCGTGAAAATTGCCCCAAAGGTACTGAAGTCATAGAAAGGGTCATTCTCAAAGTTCTTTACCCACATAAAGAGTCCACCTGGGAATTCTCCCTGCTCAGCAGTTAAAAGTAAACGCTCTGCTCACAGCATGGATATTTGTATGGCCCGGCAAAAGAAGGCGGAGTTAGGAGAGAGGTCGAGGTCAGAGATGGGACGTGACACACGGGGCTTGTATTTGGAAAGGCCCCACATTTGCACCTGTAGGTTTATTTATTTATTTAAGAGTTTTTTATACCAGTATTAGTCGAAGCATTATTTTCTGATTTTAGGTTCCAATGTATGTGTTACAATGGGAGCCTGGTTAGCAGAAGGCTGCATTTTCAAAGGGAAACCCCCATGAGGTGATAATGTCCCCATGGGCTTGCAAGCCCTCTGACCAAATGCCCCCAGAATAAACAGATGGTAATTGTGAGCACTGAGTGATGGAATCTATATTCCACCAGTAAGAGAGCAGGGAAAATCCCCAGTAACCCCTGGGAGAATAAAGGCTGACAGTGGAAATCCTCCAGGACAGATAGAATTAGGAAGGGGAAGGAAAACTAAAACTCTGAAAATGCAAAGGGGTCGGGAGGAATGCTGGAAAATCCCAAATAACCCCTGCTGAGCAGCTAATGAATGAGCCAGCACCGGGTGAAAGAAACAGAGGAAGTGTGGAGCAGGCAGCAGAGCACAGCCAAGAGAGAAGATGGAAACCATGCTAAGAAGATCATCCCTCCCTTCTTCTTCCTCTTCCTGCCCCTTCCCTCAGCCTGATCCTCTTAGCTCCCTCTTTCCTCATTGCTACCCTATTCCTTTGGGTCCCCCGCCACGCATGATTTACTCCTCAGACTCATAGAGATACTCTATTAGTCGTTTTATTTTATGTAACGCCTACAACCACTGTTTTTTGCTGCTCTATTTATTTGTTATTCTTTGACGAATTGTTCTATTTATAGTTGTTTGTTATTTATTTAATTGACGACTTGTTCAATGTTCTATGTAACGCCTTAGCCGCGATTGTTCTGTTTAAATGGAAACCGATATGATTTGATATCTTTTTCAAGAATGTCGGTATACAAAAATTCTAAATAAATAAATAAATAAATAAGATAAGATAAGATAAGATAAGATAAGATAAAAGCAGCCTGCTGCCAATGAGGGTGGGAGTGGCTGGGCTTTCTTGTATGAATTTTGAGAGAAAGAAACTTGGTAGTTCTGGAAAATTCTAGTAGTGTTGTGATTAAGAAAACTTAAGGCTCAGGAGGGTGGTGGCAATCTGGCAGAACCCAGCCAGAAAGAAAGATTCAGAGTTAAGCCTGTGCTGCTGTCTTAGTTGTTGCCTCTGCTGCCTTTCCCTGCATAACATCATCGGGGCCACTTTCTGGAGCTGGATTTCTCCCTCATGCCCCTGCCGGAAGAACTTGCTCAGTGGGTCTTACTACTGCCCCCATCGTGACAACTTCCGGGGCTGCTGAGAATAAACCAAGGCTGCCAACATCAGAGGCACTCACACCTTTCTCGTGCACAGGAAGAAGCTTCCCCCTTGGTACTCCCTATCATGTGTGCATCCAGATTGCACAACTCTCTTTTTTCTCCAGTCTATTTTCCAATCAAGCTTTGTACATTATGGCTCTATACACTTGTAACTCCATCGAAGTCATTACTGGTCAAGGACACTACTACAGTGCCTTATCAAATATCCGGAAGATACACCACTCATCACCAAGATCTGTTTCAATTTCCTTATCCTTGAGACCATCTCATGTGTTAACTCTAGCAACTGCTCTTTCGATTTACCTGAACAATGTTCAATAGATCTTGAAAAAGACTCTCATTATTTATGATTTGATTATGCACCACCACCATGATTTGTTTTGTATATCAGAAACCTGGATCTCTGAATCTCATAAAACCTTGCTTGCCTAACTATTCTTTCATTTCTCAGCCTTGTAATCTCAAGCGGGGAGGTAGTTCGTGGTCATCTATAATAGCTCTTTGCTGTCATCTGTTCATCATATTGCCAATACAGCTCCTTATGAACTTCTCCTTACTGCTAAAGATCACAATGTCTGCCTGACTTACTGCTCCCCTGGTCTTCTCATAGACAATATTTCCCTTCTGTTTGAATTTATTTTCACTCATAATATTGATCTCTCAAAAACCATAATCCATGTTGACTTTAACATTCATATGGATGCCTCCCCTCTTTCACTACTGGAGAACTTACACATACTGGTGGCTGGGAGCAGATCGTTCCTACCCCCACCCATACAGCAGATCATATGCTCGACTTGATATTTTTCAAACCATTTTTCCTTTCTCCCCCATGAATATTCATATTTCACCAGTCCCTTGGTCTGAACTTTATTTCATTCATGTTACTTTACAACTTAAATCTGCTCCAGTAGAGGAAGAAAATAATAAGCAAAGGATAACTAAACATGGACATATTGATTCTGCTCAGTTTAAGGACAAGCTAATTCCTAAGATAAACTTCATCTCCAATGACTTGGACTTTCTCATTGATCAATGGCATGACTTGGTCTTACAAGTAGCCAACACTTTAGCCCCTTTAAGATCATGGTGACCAAAATGCCCTAAATCTGCACCCTGGTTCTCTCCCATTCTGATGGACCAAAAATGTGTCTTGTGTAGAGCCATATCCAGATGGCGTAAGACTCTCTTCTCTGAGAACCTTGCATTTTATAAATCTCAACTCGATAATTATTATGTAGTTATTAGTTCTGCAAAGCATTTGTCCCTGAATGATTGTATCATGAAATCAGGTAACAATTCTCATGAATTATTTTATATTGTCAGATCTTTTACTCAACCCTCTCATGCAAGCCTCCCTCCATTGACTTGGGCATTAACAACACATTAGCTACAGTTTTTGCCTTATTTTTTCAAAGCAAAACACAATCGCTCTGTAATAATTTCCCAGAATCTCATCCAATTTCCATATCACCTAATCTCTCTGAACCTCTCTAGCACAATTTCATGCACATTTCTCTGGATGACATTGTGCAGATTATTCAATCTGCCAATAATTCTGCTGCTTTCTTGACTCCTGTGCTACTGCCCTTCTAAAATGCTACCATAACAAAATAGCCGCCAGATTGACTAACATTACCAAGCTTTCTATTTCTACAGAAACACTACCTGCTTGCTTTAAACATGCATTGGTAACATCTTACTCAAGAACTATTCCTTGGACCCTTCCAATTTGTCAAACTACCATCCTATACCATCACTTCCTTTCCTCATCAAACTTATTGAATCCACTGTTTGGAAACAGCTTATTAGGTTTTTTTTAAAGCTTTCAATCATAGACCAATATCATAGTACTGAAACTTTACTTGCTTTCAGTCTTGACACTATGCACCGTGGCTTTGACTCTTGTTATATTCTCTTGCTCCTAGATATTTCTTTATCTTTTGACACCCCAGACCACACTATCTTACTACCTCACATTTCTGGATCTATTTTTTCCTGGTTCTCTTCTTACATCTCAAGTCATTCACAGCAGATCAAAGCTAATGGAACAATTTTGTCATGGTGCCCTATTACATCTGGAGTACCTCAAGGATCCACACTATCTGCTGCACTTTCTAATATATATTTAACCCCTCTCTGTCATCTCCTTGGGCAGCTTGTTGTTACCTATAAATTGTATGCTGATGTACAGTTTTTCTTTCCTCTCTATTCATCATGGTCTGCTACAATTCACTTGTCCTCTATTTGTCTTTAAATATAAAAAAACAAACAAACAACAATATTCTTATTCTGGGTCTTCATCCTCCGTTTGCAATTCCTGACTTTGTTCAAATTCTGGGTGATACTATTTAAATTTCCTTCATAGTCCGTAACCTAGGTGTTATCCTAGATACCAATTTTTCCATGACATCTCAGTTAAGGATGTTAAGACACTTAAAACCCATTTTACAACCAGACAATTTCCATACTATATTTCAGGCTCTTCTTTTTCCTTCTATCAACTATTGCAACTCTCTCTATGCTGGCCTTCCACAAAACTCTCTCCATTTTCTTCAGATAATCCAGAATTGTACTGCACATCTACTCATTGATACGCCAACTCATTGTTACATCACACCCATTTTAAAAACTTTGCTTTGGCTACCAATTTCTGTACATATAAAGTGTTTCCATCCACAGTTTGCTTTATAACCTTAACTCTCCTTGGATCAGCTCCATATTATGCATCCACACTTTAGCCCCGATCTCTATTCCTCGAGTCAGTGTTTGTTAGATGTCCCTCACCGTAAAGCTGCACATTTAGGGCTGTATTTTAAGAGGTACGTGCGGGCGCACATTTGTGCACGCAACTCGGCGCGCACAAACATACGCCCGATTTTATAACATGCGTGCAGCCGTGTGTATGTTATAAAATCCGGGGTCGGCGCTCGCAAGGGGGTGCACACTTGTGCACCTTGCGCGCGCCGAGCCTTAGGGGAGCCCCGATGGCTTTCCCCATTCCGTCCACCCCTCCCACTTTCCCCTCCCTTACCTAACCTGCCTCCCAGCCCTATCTAACCCCCCCTCACCTTTGTTTAATAAATTGCGCCTGCCTCGGGGCGCTCGATCCCCCCAGCACAGCTGCTGTGCCGGAGGCCTTCATCCTGACCCACCCTGCCCCCACCCCTTTCACAAAGCCCCGGGACATACACTCGTTGCTGGGCCTATGCAAAATAGGCTCGGCGTGCGCAGGAGCGGTTACGCGCATAAATCCTGAGGATTTACGTGCATAACCCTTTGAAAATCTGGCCCTTAGCCTCCACACATGAGCACTCATTTTCTATATATGGCACCATTCTGTGGATTTCCCTCCCTCTATCCTTATGTTTCACACAAGACTCAAAGTTATTTAATGATTCATTAACAGCCCATTTTTCACCAAAGTATTTCAATGATACTATATTATTCCTTTCTCCAGTTTGTATATTTCAATGTGCAGCTAATTTGTATTTGCCCATGGCTCCAATTTGTTTGATTCTGTAACACAGATAACTGTATTATTTGTTTTTTGTTTATCTCCTTTTATGAACATTTTTACTGTACCCGCCCTGAAATTTGGAGGGGTGGGTAGTAAATGTTCTTAAATAAATTAATAAAATAGAGTTAAAAGACAGTTTTACAAGCAAAGGAAGGCTGCAACTGGGGAAACCCCTTTGACTATTCTGTGCATTCTCCAAGTCCTATTGGCTGGAAGAAGAGACTGAACACTCAGATCAACCACACCTAGAAGAAAGAGATACTTAAGGTAGTGTGACTGAGGCAGAAGCACTGCATGCGCCAACATTTATCATAGGGATGTTACTATATAGTAAAAAAAAAAGTTAAATTCTGTTCTGTGGCAACAATCACAACGTGATCTTAAGGGCATGACCTCAAAAGAAGACTAATTTTTGGGCAAAATAAAAAGCCTTGGATTATGGATTTCATTGAATGAGTTAAATCTATGAAAAAGCATGGAGGAATAACTCTACGTCCAATGGATTTCCAGCAATGACCTACTCTCATGAGAATAATTTGATTTTACAAATGCATGTGGTTTCCCATGTCACGTCATGATTTAGAACTTAGGAAAGTTCTGGAAGCTTCTATTCAATGCTTCTTTAGAGTCAGGAGCAGTTCCAATGGATTGGAGATAGAGGTGATTCCTCATCACAAAAACAGAGTTTGGAGGAGATAGAGAACTACAGGCTGGTTAGTCTGATGTCTGTACTGAGTAAATTAATGATACCACTACCAAAAGAAAAAATAATGATCTGAGAACAGTTAAGTTCATAGATAGTTGTAGTGTGCCATGAAGCCACATGAACCATAGGGTGATGATGTTGTTTTTTGATGAGTTCCAATTCAGAAATTTCACAGCAGGAGTGTTCCTTTGAATTTTCTTTTTAGGAGTATAGCAATGTTAAGGTCAGACAGAGAATGTCCTGGAAGGTTGAAATATTCACTTATAGGTTTCCGAATTTTTCCATTTCTATTGTCAGATTTGTCTATAAGGTGCCACTTGCCTCATGTTATTTTAAATTATGGGAGAGTGCTAGATGTAGAACACTTGGATTACAGCAATGTCTTTGACACAATTCGACAGAGGCAATTTAAAAAGAAACTGAGTGTCCTAGTATTGGTCCTTAAACTGACTGAATAGGTTACAGACTGGTTCAGTGAGAGACAAAGGGTAACGTTAAATAGAGTTCACCTCAAAGAAAGGTTACCAGAGGTGGCCACAGGAATCGGTTCTCAGTTTGGTTCTGTAATATCATAGAAGGGCTATCAGGAGAGGGTTGACTTTTTGCGAATGATACCAAAATCTGCAATAGCATAGTACCCTGGAAGGTGTTGAAAAAATGAGGAGGGATCTACTTGTGATGGGGATCCAAGCCTTCACTAATATTCCTCTTGAAATTTGGATATTTATTTAATAGCTATAGGAGAGGTTTTATATTTTTGATTTCCCAGAACCATGCTCAGAACTTCAGTGAGAAGAGCGGCTGGGAGAGGGTAAAGAACTGGAGGTAGAGATCTCGCCAGAGTCTCAAGGAAGCAGTGGATTGAAGGTAGTAGTGAAAAGGAGAGTAAGTGATCCCTTTAGGATTTCAACTATTTGCCAGAGCTTTGGATCCCCTCAGGATCTACAAGGAAGAGAGAGGAGATTGGGACTTTCTACAGGGTCTCAAAAGACAATAGCTGAGTATTTTATATCAAAGGATTTTTAGATAAAAGATACTTTGGACTTTGACTTGACCAGTTTGAAGGGAAGGGCTTAGCCCCAGTGTCCCAGAGGATTGGGCAAGGATCCTGTTGCCTTAGTGACCTGAAGAAGCAAGGGCAAGAAGATTTTGATATTTTCTGATACAAGAATTCAAAGGGACATGCCCCATTGAGAGAGTGTGATATAGTTTTTTCCAGTTTGAAGAAAAGTTAAAACTTGGACCAACTGAAGTTGGATATTTTTGTACATGGGGACAGTTCTGCAATTTTTGTGCTCGGGGATTTTCTTCTATTTAGTAATAGAGTTCCAGTTTTATGGTGCTTTTACATTTTTTTATGCTATTTTTGGTATTGTGGCCTGGATAATTCTTTTTAAGTTACAGTAAAGACTATTTTATTTGAACACCATTCTTGGAGTCCAGAGAGTATTTTTTTCCCGATTTTCTTACTCTTTTTACTGGTTGAACTGCATGACTGGACGTTGGTGTGAATCCATTTATATACTCTTGTTCTTATTGCCTTCATTGCTCTTTCTTTGGACAGTTTGGCACATGTTGGAGGTCTTCTACCTCCAGGGTGAGCATTGAGAGTGAAGAGTGGATGGACTCACCAGGGGCCCCGGAAGATTATTTTTCCTCTCCGTCCAGATTGAACTCAGACCTGTACCACCCCTTAGTGATCAATAAAAGCACCAAACGGGAAGACTGGTTACATACTGAAGCTTAAGGAATGGTTTAGAGTCTAACAACTATGATTTACTGTTAAAAATGCAGGGTCATACATATAGGTTGCAAAAAACTCAAAAAAGAAATACAGTAATGGGAGTGAAGATTTTCTGTGCACAAAACAAGCGCGGGATCTGCTAGTGATCATTTCTGATGATCCTAAAATGGCCAAACAGGTGGATACGGTGATGGCTGAAGTCAAATGAATGCCTGGGTGCACAGGGAGAGGAATAGCCAGAAGGAAAGAGGAATTGATATTACCTCTGGATGAGTTTTTAGTGAGACCTCATTTGGAATACTTTGAATAATTCTGGAAACAGCAGCTTCAAAACAATGTAAACTGAATAGAGCTGGTCTACAGAATATGGGGAAAGACTTAAAGATCTAAACATGTAATGTATACCCTAGAGGAAAGGAGGGAGAGGAGATATATGATAGAGACATTCAAATACCTCGAAGGAATGAATATACAGGAGGCAGGCCCCTTGTATTGAAAAGGAGGTTCGATAACAAGGGGTCATGGGATGAGGGTGAAAGTGAGTAGATGCAGAAGTAACCTAAGGAAATATTTACAGAAATGGTGATGGATGCATAGAATGGCCTCTCAGTGGAGGTAGTACAGATGAGAACAGTTAGGATGGTTTATTAATTGTTCTTGTTGTATTATTATTATTATTATTATTGGTGTTGTAAGCCTTGTGTGTATGTGATTTGTGTGTTTATAGCATCTTTAGTTTGTGTTTTAGGTTTTAATTGTAATCCATTTAAAATAACTGTGGCTACATTAAGCAGAATATAAAAGTTTTAAATAAATGATAAGAAAGCATGGGAATAGCTCAGAGAATCTCTCAGGGAGAGGTTGGGACTCTAAAGCTGAGCAGGAGTTGTGGATGGGCAGACTGAATGGGCCATATGGTCATTACCTGACCTCATGTTCTCTGATGGTACATTTCTATTAACAACAATGCCCGCAGTATACTCCCTCATGCTAACTAATTCATCATTTATTGCCCCTATTTTTATTCAGCAGAGATTGGGTTGAAATCGTCCTTCGTGTTTCAATATTTGGATACAGCAATTAATATGTGGCTCACTTCTCGCCATCCTTCTGACTTTCTTGAAGGCCTCTCTCACTGTGGCCATCCCATGCAAGGACAGTGCCAGATGGTGCAGAATGTTGAAGAGAGGATTAAAATAATGCAAGGATTGTATTAAACAAGATTTCTATCAATCAGCACTTCTCAGAAAGTGTCAGACACACATTGTAATGGAAGCATCGCTAATGGCACAGTTCCCTGGTTAGACCTCTTCAACATTCTTGACTAATTTAAGAATTTCAGGTTTAATTGTTAGGATTTGTAATAAAAACAACTTTTTTGTTTATAAAACATGAATTTCCAGGAGACTTAGGTTAGTAGAAGCTAAATGGTGGATAGGGTTACCTGCTAATGCCAGTTCCTAAGGAAGAGTCGCCTTGAATCAAATCTTGTTTTCCCCATGGACTATGCAGATCTGTATTTCTAATTTGTCTAAGATAAGCAAGGCTACAGGTTCATACAAGTAATGGGGCTGGTTCAGCCTGTGTCAAAAAGCCAGAGAGGAGAAAGAATGCACAGAATGTGAGGAATTAGCACATATACTGGAAAAGAATAACCAAATAAAGTGCAGAATCACAGGCTCAACTGGAATGTAAATGTTTAAAATCATGGAAGCGCTTACTTCACAGTAAATAGAAAAACAGAATATGATGGCATTTAACAAAGGATTTTTTTCAGTCAATGCCCAATTAAACTATAGAACATGGTTAGGCGAGAAGTATAACTGAATTTAAAAGGTTTGGACAAGTGTCTGGAGGATAAGTCCATAAATAATTCTTAGCCAGAAGGCTAATTGTAAGGGGGTTTGGAGTGAGCACTGTCTTTAAAAGCGATTATTTCTATAATTTCTCACTTGAAATCTATCTCCTCCAGGCTTGATCCGTGCCCTTTTACTATTGTAAAGTCTTTGTGGACTTTACATATCAACCCATTAGATCCATGGTGAATCAATCGTTGGTAGAAGGCGATATGCTTGTGCCTTTAAAAATGACAATTGTCAGGCTAATAATAAGGATGAGGGAAATCCATCAAAAATCTATCATTTTCACCCAATTTCTAATTTTCCAACTTTGATAAAAATTATAGAAAGGGGTGTATTGGTGCAATTAGATGATTACTTGGAGGAGCAGAATCTTCTGAATGAATATCAATTTGTTTTTTGCAGAGGGCACAGCACTGAATTGCTGTTAGCTTCTTTGATGTGTCAATTGGATGAAGGAAGGGCAGGCATACTGGCATAACTTGATGTGTCAGCTGCCTTTGACACTGTGAATCGTTCTATTTTATTGTCTAGTGTGCACTGTGCACCCCCTTGCATGCGCTGATCCCCGATTTTATAACATGCGCGCGCTGTTATAAAATTGGGCATCCATGTGTGTGCACCGGGTAGCGCACGCACATGTACGCCCGCATGTACCTTTGAAAATCTACCCCTTAAAGTACAAATTGGGGAGCTTATCTCAAGCTGGTATGATGTCAATTTGGGAGTATCCCAGGGCTCTGCCTCGTCTTCAGCTCTTTAATTTGTACCATGTGCCATTGGGGAAATTGCTCAAAGAGCTAGGTGTTATATATTTCATTTATGCAGATGATGTGCAGTTTTATATAGCATGCGATAGGGAGGCAAGGTTTCCTGTGTATTTTTTTCAAGATAGTATTATGAGAATAAAGTATTGGTTAGCAAAGAATGGATTAGTGTTAAATATGGATAGACTAAATTGTTATGGGTTTGTCCATTGGCTCTAATGACTGCGGTGACCTCCATTATAATTGAGAATATTGCTATGCCTATATCTAGTGAAGTTAGGAATTTGGGTGTCCTTTTGGATTCTGAACTAACTCTTTATTCACAGATTCAACAGGTGGTTCAATCTTCCTTTTTTAAGTTAAAGTTAATCAAACCATTAAAAAAGGTATTACCAAAGGATTATGTTTAAGACTGTTTTATAAGCCTTTATTTTGGGCCAACTGGACTACTGCGGCTCTCTGTATGTGGCTTTAGCTAACAAGTTGTTGCACATACTGCAGCTGGTCCAGCCCACTGCCGCATGAGTCTTGATGGGAGTGTGACGGGGTGATCACATTCAGCCCACATTAAGAGAGTTGCATTGGTTCCAGTGAAGCAGAGATCCAAATTTTAGTTGATCACATCGGTTCGTAAACTTATGATATCAGATTGTAAATGTGTTTTACAGGAAAAGTTGGAATGGTATAAACCTAGTCGCACTTTGAGGTCTGCAAATAAAGCACTGTTAAGGGTACCAACTGCTAATATGGTCCACTTGCAAAGGGCTTTTTCATATGTAACCACAGGATTGTGGAATTCTCTTCCTGATCAACACAGATCCCTAATCGATGTTAAGGAGTTTCAAAGCAGCTAAAATCTATCTTGTTTTGTGAAGCATTTGAGTGATGACAATGTGTTGGTTTTTTTTAATGTTAACATGAAGGTGTATGTTAATGTTTTAATGTATTTTTATATTAGTTATACATTTTGTAATCTGCACTAAACACTTTAAAGTGGAAGGAATGGAATAAAAGCCTTTGTATAAATAAATAAATAAGGACTTTTGTTTCTCCACCTCTTAATTTGCGGAGCGAGCAACATGAAACAGACTGGTAAGCGATAGTACCAGAGGCAATTTTACTTTCAAGAAACACTCTCAATTGTCACGGGTCAAAAAAATAGAACCCTCATTTTTATACTTCACAAGACATTCAGAAGGAAAATCACCCCGAATATCATGCACATCCTGCCTCAGCCACGCCTAGCCTGAGCCTCAAAAGATACATCTGGAAAACACCAAATGTTTTGATCCATAAACGGGATTCTTTATATTTAAAGAAAAGCTGCATAACAGAATTTTTCTCTGACTCAAAAACAAAAGATATTAACAAGTTTGCCCGAGAGGAAACCTTGTCCTGCGAATTCTCTAAAAAAGCAGACAATTGTAAGGTATCCATATTCGGTTGTTCCTGCACAGGCTCTTCCTGTGCCTCAGGAGCACTAAGACGTTTCTTTTTTTGGAAGGTAAAATTATCTTCTTTAATGCTGGTAGTGATTCTGGCGTAAACTATAAAACCTCCAGAATGGATTTTTTAAACAGCTACCTTGGACTAACCAGAGAAGTCTGTGGAAAGTTCAAAGTTCTCAAATGTAAAGCTCTCAGTTTATTTTCCATCACTTCCAGCTTCAGTTAAAGTTTTAAGTTATTGTTTTGCAAACCTTTGCTGATGGATTGATTTCTTTCACACTCTACAACATTCTCAGGAAAAGGTACAACAGATTGCTCCACTCTCTATATCTTCACTTTATTGTCTCTCATTAGAGATTTGATGCCATTGAGTCTCTTGGAAATAGTAAGATTCCCAGGACTAATAGCAGTCCAGACAGATGCTAGGGAGGTCTCACCTCTAACCCCAGACTTGCTCTTCTCCACTACCGGGAACCAAGATGGGGAAGCAGTCAGAGGCAGTTCTGTTGTTCCAGTCACTCCAATATGGCTGGTACCACAGAGATATTCACCAAAGTTACCAACTGTTCCTCTCTCTGGTTCCAATTAAAGAGGCAATGGCCATTGGATTAAACATACCCAGGTGTTGATCAGCTGCTATAGTCCCTAGTGGCACTCTGATGTCAATGGGGGATCCAGCACCAGGGGATGCTGACAGCTCCAGTCATGAAGAAATCAGATGCTGCTCTGGGCTGAAGGACACCTCACTCTCAAACCGAGGCACAGCTTCTCTCCCTAAAATAGCAATAAGTGGCCCTGGCCATGGAGTGCAAGCAGAAAACTCTGGGTGAAAGAATAGCAGAATGGATTGCTGTGAGTCAACTGCTGGTAGTTGAGTTGGTGAGGAGCAAACTCCCCCCTTCTATTTCTTCCCCATAGTAAAATCACCACCAGAGCACAGAATTTATGCGTCCTGCCTCCAGGACGCCATCTTGATTACCTCCATTTTGGGGAATTTTTAAATATTTTTCTTTATAAGAAGCTTGCAATATTCCTGGGTGTTTGTCTGGATGGAGGTCATGGGAAAAACTCTTCCTGGTGGGCCCAGGATAGGGAAGACCTTCCTCTCTGTAACCTCCTGGAGGACAGAGGCATGGTGGTGACCTGATGCATGGACCTGCTGCTATTTGGATAAGTTTGGAAAAGAGACATTTTGGTTAAAAGATCTGGGAGGAAGAGATTTTTCTGCCTCTCTTCCTGCCCTGCTGTTATGTTTTCCAGCTCAAGGGTTGTGCCGTGAACTGGTTCACTCATCCCATTGATCTCCTTGAAGCACGGCAGGCTGTTGCCAATGTGCGGCCGGATACCGCCATTCCTGCAGCCTTCTCATGTGCCCCTAGGTGCGCGAACGCTGAACTTGGGCAAATTTAAAGGGACCATGGTGGGAAAAGACCTGCGGTGTCCTCATATGACATGGCACAACCCTATAAAAGGCTCTCTCTGCCTTCTCCCTCACTACCATCCAAGTACTGTGAGTTGCTGCTTCGGTGCCTTGCCTCTTTGTCTTCAGCCTTGTCTAGCCTTGCCTTGCCTCATCGTCTCCAGCCTTACCCTACCTTCTGCAGCTCTAGCTTTGCCTTGTTCTCCTTGGATTGACCCATGGTACTGACAATAGCCTGTAACCTAACCATCCTAGTCCACTATGTGCCTTGACTATAGCCTATGACCTGATGTAAGTAGTAAACTGAATGGGGGTTATAATATGCAATAGAACACACAACACACAATCTTATAAAAGCAAATCTCAGTTTATTAAATATGGTATAAAATTGTATAATCAGCAAAGACAAATATTGCACAGTATCACAACAATATTTCATAAATCAATAAATTCAAATAACCTGAGGACCCCTAGCCTGGGATACTGTGGCTAGACTGCTTTGATCAATTTTTCTGTCCACTTGGAAGGGTATTTTCTGCCTACACAAAGATACTTCTGCCCACTTGGGATCTTCATTTATCTCAGCCCTGGATGTTGAGATTGGCCCTTGCTCAGGAAGAGCTATAGAGACCATTGCACAGATACAGAGAGTAAGAACTGTAAAATGCACCTGTGGGATAAGCACTGATGTGAAATGTGCCAATTAACATTCAGAGAACACCATCAGTAATGTTTATTTTGGGACACTCACCCAGTCTCCTGTGTCATTTGAGGGAAAGAAAAAGCATACCTATCAGAGGGAAAGAAAAAGCATACCTTTCCAGGGAAAAGAAACAGAATCACCCTGAAACCCACCTCCTCCCATCAGTAAAAGAACTAAGCCCTGGGGGAAACGACTGTATGAAAGCATTCTGAGCTAGCCATTGCCCCCAAGAGAACAATAATTACTTTTTTGGCACTATGGGTGTAATTTTCAAAAGGATTTACATGCATAAAATTGGGTTTTTCATGTGTAAATGCACTTTACCCATATAAGTGAGCTTTTGAAAATTGTTATAATATATGCCATTGAATTGTCCATAGGTTATTCAAGTGTAAGTACACTTTACGTGTGTAAATGGCTTTTTAAAACTGCTACAATAGTATGTTACATTTACACATGCAAGTGGCTACCCAAAGATGGAGATACATTAGAAAACTTGATAATAAGACATGGAAATGGACTTTGGTATTGGATTTATTGTTGATCATGTAAGAATCATTGAGGCGGCACCATCTCTTCTTCATCTCTCACAGCCGCAATCGCTGGGGAGGGCCTGCGCGATCGGCGCCGAGTCCCGCCGGGGGAAGGTTAGTAAAACACGCTCCCCACCCAGACAGCCTCAGTGCTGACAGCGCGACCTAGGCCAAAAAGAAAAAGCTGAAAAAAAGAAAAAAAATGCTCCGAGACCGGCTAAACCCCGCCCACCAGCCAGCGCCGCCAATCAGAGCTTGCCCTGCTGGGCTTTAAATTGGTGCTCTGTGCGGCGCCGCACGCCGAGCGTCACGCGACAAAGGGCAGGCCCCTTTGTGCGCCCCTTCGTGCAGCCCCGAGGGAGCCCCGAGCAGAGCCTACTACCTACAGTCCTGTTCAACAGTTTTCGCCTCCTCTGCTGACTAACTTCGAGTCCCCTTCATCATCCCCTTCCTTCGGCGTCTCTCCACCTCTGATCCACCTACCTCGCCGCACACCGAGACCTCCTAGTCGGCGCCACCCCGTGAGGGAAACCCAGCCCCACCGACCAGACTGCGGACTGTATCGCCTCCTGCTATCCAACGGACTACGTGTGTCCTTGCTTGCACCCGACCCAATCGGAAGCCAGCAGTCAAAAGCAGCACCAAATTCAAAAAAGCTCAGGAAGTGACGCCAAGAAACAACAGCAAACAACCAGGTAAGAGCCCTTTAAAGTCAGGGCTCTCCCGCAACAAAGGGGCCTGCCCCTGTGTACGCCCCTCCGTACAGCCCCAAGAAAAGCCCCAGATTTTTTACACAGAAGTTTTACTGCTGAGCCACCTCTCTAACTGCCTGATATCTTGCTTCGGTACCTCTACCAAACACTTTCTTTTACTCTTCACTTCCCATCCCATCCATCCTATTCTTTCAATAATCATGAGACCCAATGCTATTCCAATCATATTCAAAAGCAGGAGATACTCACCAAATAAACAAGTCACACCTTTTGATCTACAAACACGACAAAAAAGGCTCTTACCAATCATGCTCTCTCCACTAAACCAACTTCTTGGTCTTACCTTATTCTCAGTAACCCTATTGAACGCTCAATCCCTAATGAAAAAAACCCACCTACTCTATGACTATCTCGTTGAAGAGCAACCAGATCTATGTGCCATCATCGAATCTTGGCTAAAACCAGAAGATACAGTCCTGCTCAACCAACTTCCTCTCCAAACATTTGATATCTTCTCCATCCCTAGACCAAAAAAACGAGGAGGCGGTCTGCTATTAGCATCTAAAAAAATTCTTGGATTATCCCTTCACACAACCAACTCTTCCCCCTCTCTCGAATTTGCTGTCTTCAAATCCCCTCACCTGCAATTAGGCCTCATCTACGCTCCTCCAGGCCGTCTCAATTCAGACCCTTCTCCTTTAATAGAAAGTATCGCTAGACACATCAACACGGACACGCCGGCCATTCTGCTTGCAGATTTCAATCTTCATGTGGATGCTAATCCCCGTTCCTCCAACTGTGATATCTTCATCAACACTTTCAACCTCATGGGCTTTCAACAGCTAATAAATGAACCCACCCACAAAGCAGGACACACCTTAGACCTAATCTTTATCAATCAATGTCTCACCCTTTCTTCGCCCGCAGTCTGCTTGCCAATCCCATGGTCTGATCACAAGTTAATCAACACTTCTTTAGCCATCCACCATCCAAGTCCTACAACCACACAGAAAACATCGGTTCATTTCAGAAAATTATGCAACCAGGAAACCCTCATCACACATCTATCTGAGGAACTAAAACACATTAACACAACGGACGCTGACTCAGCCCTCGCATCCTGGTCCACTATAATAAATAAAGTTGCAGATCTGACATGCCCTCTAGTCTCCAAAACCATAAACTCCAATAAAGAAAAGAAGAAGCCATGGTACACCCCAGAACTTAGACACTTAAAGCGGGAACTTAGAAATAAAGAACACATCTGGCGAAAAAACCCTACTACTGCAAACATCTCAGCCTTCAAAACCAGCATGCACCAATACAGCATCTCCATTCTCCAGACAAAAAGAGATTTCTACTCTCGAAAAATCCACCAATTCATTTATGACCCAAAAGCCCTTTTCTCCCTGGTCTCATCCCTCACCAAACCGCCTACAACCGTCATTCCGGATGAAAAAGCTGCAAACAAAGCCGAGGAACTTGCTATCTTCTTCAAGGAAAAAACTATCCAACCTCCTGAATCCTCTTCGGGATCATAAAAATCCTTCCCCCCAACATCTTCTCTCAGCATCAACTCCATCACATGCCTCAAGCCTGGAAGCCTTCGAACTAGCATCCTCTCTAGAGATTGAAAACATCCTAAAGAAACTTAAACCTGCTTCCCACCCTCTTGATTCGATTCCTGCTAATCTTCTCATACCAAGCGCCAAAGTTATTGCTAAGCCAATCGCTCAAATCATCAATGCTTCCCTAATTCAGGGCTTAGTGCCAATCCCACTCAAACTCGCCATCATGAAACCTCTTCTAAAAAAGCCAAATCTCTCTCCGGAAAACCTAGCTAACTTCCGGCCAATAGCAAATCTCCCTTTTATAGCTAAAATCCTTGAAAGAATAGTAAATCATCAGCTCTGCGAATTCTTAGACGACAACAACATTCTCGCCACAACCTAATTTGGCTTCCGTAAATCCCGAAGCACTGAATCCCTTCTAATTTCTCTAACCGACAACATTCTTTTCAACCTAGAGAAAAAACAACCGTGCCTTCTTATCCTCCTTGATCTATCAGCGGCATTTGACACTGTAAACCATGAGATCCTCCTAGACCGACTAGCGGAGATTGGAATTAAAAACACCGCTTTCAATTGGTTTAAATCCTTCCTACAAGACAGGTTTTATAAAGTTAAGATAAACAACAATGAGTCCCAGCCTATCAGTTCAACTCTAGGCATCCCTCAAGGATCCTCCCTATCTCCGACCTTATTCAACATTTACTTGCTCCCTCTCTGTTATCTACTAGGGATGTGCAGAGCAAAATTTTATGTTCATATTTTTTATGTCCGAAAGGGGGTCCCACTTGCGGCCAATATGGACATTAAAAAAATCCAATGAGTTGGGTATATGTACATATGTGCAAAAAAAAAATTTAAACCCCCTCACCCTCCTTAATCCCCCCCCCAGACTTACCACAACTCCCTGGTGATCGAGCGAGGAGTGAGGACGTCATTTCTGCAATCCTTGGCGAGAAGTATGTGACGTCGGTGGCACATCGAGTGACGCGGCGTCACGTGATTCCCGGCTCGTTCGCGCCGGACGGCTCGTTCGGCCCAAAAAGAACTTTTGGCCAGCTTGGGGGGGTCAGGAGGCCCCCCCAAGCTGGCCAAAAGTTCTTTTTGGGCCGAACGAGCCGTCCGGCGCGAACGAGCCGGGAATCACGTGGCGCCGCGTCACTCAGACACAACGTCACGTGATTCCCGGCAAGTTCGCGCCGGACGGCTCGTTCGGCCCAAAAAGAACTTTTGGCCAGCTTGAGGGGGTCAGGAGGCCCCCCCAAGCTGGCCAAAAGTTCTTTTTGGGCCGAACGAGCCGTCCGGCGCGAACTTGCCGGGAATCACGTGACGTCGGCGTCACGTGATTCCCGGCTCGTTCGCGCCGGATGGCTCGTTCGGCCCAAAAAGAACTTTTGGCCAGCTTGGGGGGGCCTCCTGACCCCCCCAAGCTGGCCAAAAGTTCTTTTTGGGCCGAACGAGCCGTCCGGCGCGAACGAGCCGGGAATCACGTGACGCCGGCGTCACTCGACGTGCCGCCGACGTCACATGCTTCTCGCCAAGGATTGCAGAAATGGCGTCCTCACTCCTCGCTCCATCACCAGGGAGTTGTGGTAAGTCGGGGGGGGGGATTAAGGAGGGTGAGGGGGTTTATATTTTTATTTTGGCTCAACAATCGCGATTTCCCACATATCGAACATATCTATGTTCGATATGTGGGAAATCCGATCGTTTATGTCGAATCAATTTTTTAAGTAAAAAAAAAATATGAGTTGCGTTTTACTAATGCGGTCAATCCGAATGCACACCCCTATTATCTACTATCTAAGCTGAATCTAACCCACTACCTATATGCAGACGATGTCCAAATCCTCATTCCAATTACTAAATCACTGCAAGAAACCCTTCATTTTTGGAATTCATGCTTCATTTCCATATCCAATCTCCTTGCTGATCTCTGCCTTATTCTCAATGCCAACAAAACTGAATTCCTTCTCATCACCCAAGATGGCAACTACCAGCTCTCTAACACTCATCCAGTGGCAACACCTTCTCTATCTCCCCTGGTCAGAAACCTAGGAGTCATCCTGGATAACCAACTAAATTTCAAAAGCTTTATCAGCAACACCGTGAAAGAATGCTTCTTCAAACTCCAAGTCTTAAAAAGACTTAGACGCTTACTTCACCCCCATGATTTCAGATCAGTTTGCAAGCAATCATATTCTCAAAAATTGATTACTGCAATTCTCTTTTACTTGGTCTCCCAGCTATCTCCCTAAAACCTCTCCAAATGCTACAAAATGCCACTGCTAGGATTCTAACTAAAGCAAAAAAAAGAGACCACATTACTCCAATTTTAAAGAATCTCCATTGGCTCCCTATAAAATATAGAATCTTCTACAAAACTCTCTCAACCATCCACAAATCTATCTACAAAACCTCACACCTCGATCTCAGGACGGGAGGATGAATGCAGCTGCATTCATCCTCCCGTCTGTTGAGATCTGCACAAAAAGGCTCTCTAAAAACCCCTCCAATCAAAATATCTTCAAACAAAAGAGCCTTCTCCACAGCGGGCCCTAACCAATGGAACTCTCTCCCTTCAGACCTTAGGCTCGAACAATGCCCAATCACCTTCCAAAAAAGACTCAAGACCTGGCTTTTCACCCAAGCCTACGCCTGAGTTGGACTTTATTAACACTCTCCCACCCTGGACAATTCATTATGTCTCCCACTGCTTAATAATTTTTATTTTTATTTTTTTTTTTTTTATTTAGCTATTTTCTATACCGGCTTTCACGACCAGGGGTCACATCAAACCGGTTTACATTGAACAGTTTGTGCATTAAACATAGAACTGGAACAACTAACTGGTGCAGAAAATACAGTTACAATGAACAAGGAATTATACAACTGGGAGAGTGGGAAGAAGAAGAAGAAGAGAGTATAACAATTAATAAAAAATGCATTTACAATGGATCTTTACAAAATATGTAACTTAAAGACCCGGACTGAGAGCAGTCCTGATCTGGAGTAGGTGGTGGATGATTAAGACTTTATAATGGAGTTATGAGATGATGTGAACTCTGAAAAAGTAATTAAGGGATAATATTAACCTGGGTTAATCTAAGATCGGAAAGGCTTTTCTGAAAAGCCAGGTTTTTAGTCTTTTTCTAAAAGTTAGTAAGCATGTTTCCTGGCGCAGCTCTGATGGGATAGAGTTCCATAATAATAATCCTAGAAACAATTACAATTTCCTCTTGCCAACGATTGACCACTTGTTACATGATTGATCCTAATCTCTAGTATGTTAGATTTCTGTTATTTAAAATGAGGTATTTCATAATGTGTTATGTAAGTTAATTATTTCCCAGCTCCTCATTTCCTTGTTCTCTGTAAGACACACGTGTTAAGTCATTTCAATGTTATTTGTAAACCGAAGTGATTAGTAACATTGTTACCAGAACCTCGGTATATAAAAATGTTAAGTAAGTAAGTAAGTAAGTAAGTAAGTAAGTAAGTAAGTAAGTAAATAAATAAATAAATAAATAAATAAATAAATAAATAAGTAAGATGCAAGGCCTGAAACGTCCTACCAATGCAGATGGTGGAGGCTAGTACTTTAACAGAGTCTGAGCAAGTAAGCCGGAGTTGCCGCTGTGTGACGCCAGCTGAGGACCCCTTCCGACTACAAAATCAGCAGAAGGTCGACGCCCTGCTGGCGCGTCGCCTAAGCCGTGCGCTCGAAGGGGCGCGCGGCTTGGACCGGCTTAAACCGGTGGCCGGGAAGTGGCTAAAAGTTTCCTTTACTCTATCTTTAATGGGTAAGAAACAGAAAGTGAAAATAATCACCTCCTCCCCGCTGCAGAAACAACGCACAGGCCCTATGGACCAACACGTCGTTAGGGGCGGTGATGTGTTGGAAATGCCAAAAGAGGACAGTCTGGGAGGTATGTCTTTAACCTCCCTAAGTCCTGGCGAGGGACATACACCTGCATCACAGCCGATGGTGTCAACATCCCCCGGAACATCACATGAACTGGTAGGAGCAGCTCAGGGAGGTACAGATGTTAAAGTACAAGCGGTACCTTCCCGGACTGAGAATGTAAATGTTTCTAATATTGAAGTGCAATTAAACCCTCCAGCTCATTTAGAAAGTAACATTTGTCCGGTGGTAGTACTATGACTGATCTTGGTAGAATGATAGTGAAGCTTGATAATAATGTTATTAAAATGAATGAATCTTTGCTGACTGCTATTAATATTAATAGGAATTTAATTGATGATCAAGTGAAAAAGGTGGATAAACATGAGAAAGATATCATGGCTCTGACAAATAAGATTCAGAACTCTGAGAATGCATTCATACGTGATAGTATTATGATGCATAAGGAAATTGAGTATATAGAAAACTTGTTACATTCTAAGAACATGAGAATTTCAAATTTTCCAATCACTCGGCTTTTATCTCCTTGGGAGATGTTTAAAAAATTCTTGAAAGAGATGTTATTATATCAAGATGAGGAAATTCCAAAAATTTCAAAAATTTATTACTTGGAAAAAAAAAGGCTCCCAGAGATACTGAAGGGCAGAATGATAATGGAGAAATCCCATCTACTCTGGGAGTATCAACCTTCTTAGAGGAGTCGATTGATATTATCAATAAAAGAGCTACTCTCTTTATATCATTTATTGGTGAGCAAGATAAGGAGAATATATTTAAGAAGTTCTTTAGATCAAAAGATATGTTATTTTGTGGCCATAAATTGGAAATATTTCTGGATGTGGCCAGGGCCACACAAGCTAGAAGAAAGTATTTCCTATCGTTAAAAATTCATGTGCTTGCAATTGGTGCGACATTTTCCTCGAAATTTCCGGGTTTATGCCTTGGTAATTATAGAGGGAAGAGGTTTGGATTTATAGATCCTACTCATTTAGATACTTTTTTGTCCGATAAAAGTCAAGCTGAACCATTGAGGGATGATGTCCAGTAAAAAATGTGTACCTCCCTTCTTTATTTTTGTTCCTTGCTGTTTAATAACAGAATGTAAGAATTGCTTTGATTTATTATTATATGTGAGGATCATATAGCCTAGTGGTTAGAGCAGGGGACTATGAACAAGGAGACCAGGGTTCGATTCTTGCTGTCGCTCCTTGTGACCTTGGGTAAGTCACTTTACCCTCCATTGCCTCAGGTACAATAAAATTAAATAAGATTGTGTGCCCTTGGGACGTAATGCACCCCACTAAGGGCTTTATATATATATATATATGACTTTAATAAAAAAAAAGTGATTTCCTCTGGCTTATAACACCTAGAAAGCATTCGATATACCTGGAGCCTTTCTTATGTAAAAGAAGAATTCATTCATTCTCTTATTACTTAGGCTGAAAAATGGTTTGTGATGGTGCAGGATTTCCATCTGCTGGCTGTTTTTAAAGTAGCAGCCTCATGCTGTGTCACAGACACCAGAAAAATATAAACCAGACATAGAGAGAGATCCGAACAGCCTGAGCTCTGTGTGAAGTGCTCCCCAGGCAGGGAAAATAAAATGTTCACATCTTCTAATGCAAATACCTTATCATTACTCTATTATAACTGTGGGAATGACAGAGCTATGTGTTATATACATTTAAAAATAAAATGTTCACATCTTCTAATGCAAATACCTTATCATTACTCTATTATAACTGTGGGAATGACAGAGCTATGTGTTATATACATTTAAAAATAAAATGTTCACATCTTCTAATGCAAATACCTTATCATTACTCTATTATAACTGTGGGAATGACAGAGCTATGTGTTATATACATTTAAAAATAAAATGTTCACATCTTCTAATGCAAATACCTTATCATTACTCTATTATAACTGTGGGAATGACAGAGCTATGTGATATATACATTTAAAAATAAAATGTTCACATCTTCTAATGCAAATGCCTTATCATTACTCTATTATAACTGTGGGAATGACAGAGCTATGTGTTATATACATTTAAAAATAAAATGTTCACATCTTCTAATGCAAATACCTTATCATTACTCTATTATAACTGTGGGAATGACAGAGCTATGTGTTATATACATTTAAAAATAAAATGTTCACATCTTCTAATGCAAATACCTTATCATTACTCTATTATAACTGTGGGAATGACAGAGCTATGTGTTATATACATTTAAAAATAAAATGTTCACATCTTCTAATGCAAATACCTTATCATTACTCTATTATAACTGTGGGAATGACAGAGCTATGTGTTATATACATTTAAAAATAAAATGTTCACATCTTCTAATGCAAATACCTTATCATTACTCTATTATAACTGTGGGAATGACAGAGCTATGTGTTATATACATTTAAAAATAAAATGTTCACATCTTCTAATGCAAATACCTTATCATTACTCTATTATAACTGTGGGAATGACAGAGCTATGTGATATATACATTTAAAAATAAAATGTTCACATCTTCTAATGCAAATGCCTTATCATTACTCTATTATAACTGTGGGAATGACAGAGCTATGTGTTATATACATTTAAAAATAAAATGTTCACATCTTCTAATGCAAATACCTTATCATTACTCTATTATAACTGTGGGAATGACAGAGCTATGTGTTATATACATTTAAAAATAAAATGTTCACATCTTCTAATGCAAATACCTTATCATTACTCTATTATAACTGTGGGAATGACAGAGCTATGTGTTATATACATTTAAAAATAAAATGTTCACATCTTCTAATGCAAATACCTTATCATTACTCTATTATAACTGTGGGAATGACAGAGCTATGTGATATATACATTTAAAAATAAAATGTTCACATCTTCTAATGCAAATACCTTATCATTACTCTATTATAACTGTGGGAATGACAGAGCTATGTGTTATATACATTTAAAAATAAAATGTTCACATCTTCTAATGCAAATACCTTATCATTACTCTATTATAACTGTGGGAATGACAGAGCTATGTGTTATATACATTTAAAAATAAAATGTTCACATCTTCTAATGCAAATACCTTATCATTACTCTATTATAACTGTGGGAATGACAGAGCTATGTGTTATATACATTTAAAAATAAAATGTTCACATCTTCTAATGCAAATACCTTATCATTACTCTATTATAACTGTGGGAATGACAGAGCTATGTGTTATATACATTTAAAAATCCCCAAAGCTTTATATATTGGAGCACAAGGAATTAAGAGTGAGATAGCAAACCAAAGGGCAGATTTTGTATTTCACTACACACAGGAAAGCAAAACGCTCCTTGCTAATGCTCAGGGTCTGGCGGCTCCGGCACAAGAAGCTTTGAGATGAATTTGCTTGCTCTCAGGTGCCCTGGACTCAGAGGGGGAAGGAGAGAAGAGATTTGCCGTGGCCACTCTCCGTGGTCTGGCTGCTCAGGCGTGAGCTCTTCCACACTCGGCGGGGCTGGCAGAAATGTTTCCCGGCTGCAATCAGCTCTGGCCATAGGAACCAACTTTTCACAATGTTTGGGGGATGCCGAATTCAACATAAATCATAGCTCCCCCCCCCCCCCCCCCCCCCCCAGCAAAAAACAGAAAACCCGACACAGCAGGCGAGTGTGAGCGACCAGAGAGGAGCAGGTCCTGGCGACCCGGTGAAGACGGCACTCAGAGTCTCACCAGTCATTCTCCTCCCCAGCAGTCTCCGTCCCTTCCCATCCATACCAAGGCCTCTCCCCACCCCCACCTCTTTCAGTCCTTCCCCGTCTCTTATCATGTCTCCCTGCCCCCGCGTCACTTCCTCTGCACGGGCATACTTTGACTTTTATATTTGGGGGCAGGCCTGGATTTGTTAATAGGGGCTGGGGGGCAGCTTCCTGATCCAGCCCCTCCTGCGCAGCCTGCAAGGAACAGGCCAGGAGGGAAGTAAGTCTCCAGCACGAGGAGTGAAGGAGGATCCTTTCGGTAGGGTTAGGTGGGGCTGTGGGATGAGGGGGTCGGCTGGGTGGGAGGGGTGCAGTGCTGGTGTGTGTGTCAGATTGACAAGAGGGGGCAGGACCAGAGAGGGGTAAGGACCGTGCCGTCCTCTCATTTCCACTCCCCCTCCCTCACTGCACTTCAGATTCTCTTTCCCTTCATCTCGGATTCTATCTCCTCTCCCTTCTTTCCACGCCCACTCCCTCTTCCACTTTCTCAGTCCCTCTCATCCCTCAATCCTGATTTCTCCCTTTCCTTGATCTTCCCTATCTTCCATCACCCCCGCACACACATTTCTCAGCCCTCTCTCCTCCTCATATTCCTCTCTCCTCTCCCCATTCCATTCACCTTTTCCTCTCCCCTCCTCTGTCCTCTCACCCTCTCCTTCTCTTCTACCCATTCCTAACTGTAATCTCTGCACTGATCCATGAGAACCCCTTTCCCCACCCTATAAAGAATAAATAATACAGACACAAGTAAGGCTGGAAAATTAGTTTCATACAATAAAAGATGGAAACGTTTGCCAATGAGCTTTAGCATTTTCCAGTTTTTGCCACAGAATCTACCCCGAGTGGTGCCTTAGCCTCCTGCTGTCCTCCTGTCCTCCTGTCTGGCCTTACCGAGGCAGGGTCCCATGATCGTAGGAACAGGACCCGTTCCTGCAGACGCTCCCCACCCTCAGCCTGGCAACCCCAGAGATCACTGCTATCACAGGAGAATGCTTTTCTTCCCCTCCATTCTCCCTCAATTTAAACTCCAACCACAGCTTCTCTCAATATCAGAGCTGCCAAGGGGGAACAATTACAGGAGGATCTTGCAAAACTGGAAGATTGGGCATCCAAATGGCAGATGAAATTTAATGTGGACAAGTGCAAGGTGTTGCATATAGGGAAAAATAACCCTTGCTGTAGTTACACAATGTTAGGTTCCATATTAGGAGCTACCACCCAGGAAAAAGATCTAGGCATCATAGTGGATAATACATTGAAATCGTCGGCTCAGTGTGCTGCAGCAGTCAAAAAAGCAAACAGAATGTTAGGAATTATTAGAAAGGGAATGGTGAATAAAACAGAAAATGTCATAATGCCTCTATATCGCTCCATGGTGAGACCGCACCTTGAATACTGTGTACAGTTCTGGTTGCCGCATCTCAAAAAAGATATAGTTGCGATGGAGAAGGTACAGAGAAGGGCGACCAAAATGATAAAGGGGATGGAACAGCTCCCCTATGAGGAAAGACTAAAGAGGTTAGGACTTTTCAGCTTGGAGAAGAGACGACTGAGGGGGGATATGATAGAGGTTAAGATCATGAGAGGTCTTGAACGAGTAGATGTGACTCAGTTATTTACACTTTCAGATAACAGAAGGACAAGGGGGCCTTCCATGAAGTTAGCAAGTAACACATTTAAGGCTAATCAGAGAAAATTATTTTTCACTCAATGCACAATAAAGCTCTGGAATTTTTTGCCTGAGGATGTGGTTAGGGCAGTTAGTGTAGCTGGGTTCAGAGAAGGTTTGGATAAGTTCTTGGAGAAGTCCATTAACGGCTATTAATCAAGTTTACTTAGATAATAGCCACTGCTATTAATTGCATCAGTAGCATGGGATCTTTTTCGTGTTTGGGTACTTGCCAGGTTCTTGTGGCCTGGTTTGGTCTCTGTTGGAAACAGGATGCTGGGCTTGATGGACCCTTGGTCTGACCCAGCATGGCAATTTCTTATGTTCTTAATTTGATCCCCTCAGTCATTGTATTCCTTTCCAGATCATTTATAAATATTTATAAATATATGGAAAAGCACGGGTCCAAGTACAGATCCCTGAGGCACTCCACTGTTTACCCTTTTCCACTGAGAAAATTGACCATTTAATCCTACTCTCTGTTTCCTGTCCTTTAATCAGTTTGTAATCCATGAAAGGACATCGCCACCTATCCCATGACTTTTTAGTTTTCGTAGAAGCCTCTCATGAGGGACTTTGTCAAAAGCCTTCTGAAAATCCAAATAAACAACATCTACAAGTTCTTTACCCACATGTTTATTAACCCCTTCAAAAAAATGAAGCAGATTTATGAGGCAAGACTTCCCTTGGGTAAATCCATGCTGACTGTGTTCCATTAAACCTTGAATTTCTATATGTTCTGTGATTTTATTCTTTATAATACTTTCCTTAATTTTCCCCAGCACTGAAGTCAGGCTCACTGGTCTATTTTTTCCTGCATCATCGCTGGAGCACTTTTTAATTAACAGGGTTATATTGGCCACACTCCAGTCTTCAGGTACAATGGATGGTTTTAATGATAGGTTACAAATTACTTGTAATGGGTCTGAAATTTTATTTTTTATTTCTTTCAGAACCCGGGGGCATATAACATCCAGTCCAGGTGATTTGCTAATCTTCAGTTTGTCAATCTGGCCTATTATATGTTCCAGGTTCACTGTGATGTAGGTCAGTTCATGTGAAATTTCACCTTTGAAAGCTGTCTCTAGAATGGGTATCTCCCCAACATCTTCATCAGTAAACCCCAAAGGAAATAATTCATTTAGTCTTACTGCGATGGCTTCAACTTCCCTAAGTGCCCCTTTAACCCCTCTGTCAGCCAAGTATCCAACTGCTCTCTCACAGGCTTCCTGCTTTGGATATAATTTACAAAGTTTTATTGTGAGTTTTTGCCTCTATGGCCAACTTTGTTTTTCCAATTCTCTCTTAGCCTGTCTTATCAATTTTTTACATTTACCTTGCCAATGCTTATGCTTTTTCCTATTTTCTTCAGATGAATCCTTCTTCCAAATTTTGAAGGAGGATCCTTTGGCTAAAATAGCCTCTTTCACCTCTCCTTTTATCCCTGCTGGCACTCGTTTGGCCTTCCTTCCACCTTTCTTAAAGCATGGTATAGCGCTGTACTGCACTTCTAAAATGTCTTCTTTTAACAATATCCACTCTTAACCTTTATAACTGCAACTTTCAGTTTTTTTCTATTTTTTTCATTTTATCAAAGTTTCACTTTTGAAAGTTTAGTGCTAGAGATGTGGATTTACTTATTGCCCCCCTTCCAATGATTAATTCAAATTTGATCATGTTATATTCACTACTGCTAAGCGGCCCCACCACTGTTACCTCTCTCACCAATTCCTGCTCACCACTAAGAATTAGATCTAAAATACTTCCCTCTTTAATTGGTTCCTGAACCAATTGCTCCATAAATCTGTCATTTATTCCATCCAAGAACTTTATCTCTCTAGCATGTGCTGATGTTTCACTTACCAATCAATATTGGGGTAATTGAAGTCTCCCATTATTACCGCAATACCAATTTGGTTAGCTTCCCTAATTTCTCTTAGCATTTCACTGTCCATCTCACCATCTTGACCAGGTGGATGGTAGTATACCCCTATCACTATAGTCTTCCCCGACACACAAGGGATTTCTACCCATAAAGATTCAATTTTGTATTTAGTCTCATGCAGGATGTTTATCCTGTTGGACTCTATGCCATCCCGGACAAAGTGCCACACCTCCTCCCGGGTGCTCCTCTCTGTCATTGCGATATAATTTGTACCCCGGTATAGCACTGTCCCATTGGTTATCCTCTTTCCACCATGTCTCTGTGATGCCAATTAAGTCTATGTCATCATTCACTGCTATACATTCTAATTCTCCCATCTTACTTCTTAGACTTCTGGCATTAGCATACAAACATTTCAAAGTGTGTTTTTTTGTTTGTATTAACATTCTTCTTTTTAATTGACAGGGATAAATTGGAATCTTTTATCTCAGGTGAGTTTTAATTATAGGCACATAGATTACTTTTCTTATTATTGGAACCTCTCTGTTGAGATGCTCTAACTCTAATGCTTCATTAGTATCCTTCGAAGACACCTCCCTCTGAACCATGCGCTGCAGAGCGACTGTCGGCTTTCCCCTTTGTTCTAGTTTAAAAGCTGCTCTATATCCTTTTTAAAGGTTAGCACCAGCAGTCTGGTTCCACCCTGGTTAAGGTGGAGCCCATCCCTTCGGAAGAGACTCCCCCTTCGCCAAAAGGTTCCCCAGTTCCTAACAAAACTGAATCCCTCTTCCTTGCACCATCGTCTCATCCACGCATTGAGACTCCGGAGCTCTGCCTGCCTCTGGTGACCTGCACGTGGAACAGGGAACATTTCAGAGAATGCTACCCTGGAGGTTCTGGATTTAAGCTTTCTACCTAAGAGCCTAAATTTGGTTTCCAGAACCTCCCTCCCACATTTTCCTATGTCGTTGGTGCCCACATGTACCACGACAGCCGGCTCTTTCCCAGCACTGTCTAAAATCCTATCTAGGTGACATGTGAGATCCAACAGATTCACACTAGCCAGGCATATTACCAAGTGATCCTCACTTCCACCAGCCACCCAGCTTTCCTATGTTCCTAATAATCGAATCACGAACTATGACGGCCGACCTAATCTTTCTCTCCTGGGAAGTAGCCCTGGGAGACACATCCTCAGTGTGAGAGGATAATATATCACCTGGAGAGAAGGTGCTTGCTACGCGATCACTTTCTGCTGCACCAGGATAATGACCAGGAGATCTTTCTCCCCCAAGGCAGCACCAAGATTACCAGACTGGAGTTGGGACTTGGCTACTATGTCCCTGAAGGTCTCATCTATATACCTCTCTGTCTGCCTCAGCTCCTCCAGGTCTGCCACTCTAGCCTCCAGAGATCAGACTCGTTCTCTCAGCCCTATTCCCCCCCACCAACTCCTCTATCCCCTTAGCAGCTGCCCTGCTCTTCTTTTCTGCACCTCAGGGCAATCCAAACCCAAGAAGCTTGCCTGCCCTACACTGATGCTGCTCTCTGTTCCCTTGCAGTCCATTGATCAGAAATTCCCCAGCCAGCCAACAGGTTACAGAGGGAAGCAAAAGCAGTAGCAGGAAGAGAAAAGCACTTTCTTCCTGCCCTTCCCCTCAGCCCTTCAGCATGGAGCTCTCAGCTCCCAATCCATAGGCTGCTCAAGCACCCATGGCTCCCACAAAGTTGCACCTATAGTTCTGAGCAGGGAGTTTGCACGTGCAAACTCTCTGGATACTTCTGTACTCGCAGACCCCTACAGAAGAAAGGAATTTCCCTTTGAAAACTGGATTGCAGGCCTGAAAGCATCACAGTCAGAAAAATGGCTTCCCCAAGTCTATGGGACCCTTGAATTAGTTGGACAAATGTCATCTCTTAAAGCCAAAGCCACTTCTCCTGAAATATTTGGCAGATTTAAGAAACATCAACAAATATTCCTGGGGATCTAATCCTTGACTTGAAGGATCTGTTTCACATTTCTTCATCATCCATGAGGAAGAATCCATTGGATTCTCATGCAGAACTAGGTGAGACACAGGGATGCTGTTGAACTTGAAACAAGTTGTAATCTTCCTAGTTCAGAATGGACTTTGAATTATTTTCACGTTTCTGTCAGAGAGGTTGATTAAACCGGCAACAAGAAACTCATTTGTGCAGTTCCGACTGTTACTTCAAGCACTTCCTTTCTGGATCAAGACGTTTGCCACTATTGCAAAAAGAGATGTGTGCACTGACAGATTTAATGGGTTTTAGATATACTATTAAGATAAGCTTATTAAGATATACTATTAAGATATACTATTAAGATATACTATTAAGATAAGCACCACAAACTACGTTACATAAGAGCCAGAGCTCAGACTCTTTAAACCCAAGAGCCAAAGCACCTCTGCCCTTCATTCCAGTCGATATAACTCCCTGCCTCCATCCCCCTCTCACTTTAAACCTCTCCCCCTCTTACTGGCAAGTCTCCCTCCTCAGAGATGTGCCGTCTCACCATCCCTATCCTCCCACACACCAGCCGACCCAAAACAAATACCACCAGCCATTGCCCAATTATCACCCAAAGATCACTAATACCCATCATGATTACGCCCCTCACACAATTCTTAGGCCTAGCCTCACTAGTCATATCCCTCGTCAACGCCCAATCTATCTGCAAAAAAGCTCCAATTCTTCATGACCTACTTACTGATGCCAGCCCCGACATATGTGCCATTACTGAAACATGGCTAAAAGATTCTGACCACGTCTTCATCAACCAACTCCCCTCTCAGACCTATGATATCTTCTCTATCCCCCGCCTCAAAAAAAAAGGGGGAGGATTACTCCTCGCCGCTAAAAAGCACCTCAAACTCAAACTCCACCCTTCTAAACCACCCCACAAACTGGAAATTGGCCTCTTTAAATCTAAGACTATGCAAATCTGCCTTATCTACGCCCCCCCAGGCCTACTTGAACATGACACATCCCCCCTCATAGAATATATAACAAACAACATCAAACTTGACTCTGCAGCAATCATTCTCGGAGATTTCAACCTCCATGCAGACAACAACCCTATCACACCTGCCTGTGAAACACTAATGATCACCCTCCAAGCATTAGGCTTCAAGCAACTCATCACCTCTCCCACACATAAGGCTGGTCACACACTGGACCTCCTCTTTGTCAACAAGCACATCACCTCACACAGCACCCCTACCTCCACTCCCATCCCCTGGTCTGATCATTTCATCATTAACGCCCACCTCCACAACAATGCCCCCTCCTCATCCTCTCACTCTCGAGATAAAACTCAGGCCACCAGCAAGACTATTGCCTTCCGCAAGCACTGCTCATCGGAAGACATCTCCCGTGCCTTTGAGAAAGCAAACAAATCCCTGGACCTCTCCAACCCGAACACAGCTTTGCAATCTTGGAATAACATCAATGCCAAGATAGCGGAGGAAGCCTGCCCCATGATACACAAAAAAATACCCTTAGCCAACACAGACAAAAAACCATGGTACACCAAAGAACTCAAAACGATCAAACAGGACCTTAGAGCCAAAGAACGCACCTGGCGTAAAGACCCCACTCCCACACACAAGTCAGCATATAAACATTCATTACACCACTACCATCAAGCCACTAACCAAGCCAAAAAAGACTTCTACGCAGCCAAAATCCACAATTATCAATTCGATGCAAATGCCCTTTTCACGTTTGTTGCTAATCTCACTGCCCCCCCACGCCCCTTCTCCCCAGAACAAAACGCCAAAGAGAAATGCACAGAAATTGCTAATTTCTTCAAGAATAAAATTGACAACATTCTCCTTCGCTTCACCACCAAGCCCCCCACCACTTTCCACCTACCTACCAAAACATCCAGAACCAATCTGCAAACGTTCGAACAAACATCTACCCTTGAAATTGAAACCATTCTAAAAAGAATGAAACCTGCTTCCCATTCTGCTGACACCATCCCCTCTAAGACCCTCCTATCTTCTCCCACATCCATATCCAGACTCCTATCTGACTTGATCAACTGCTCTCTTACATATGGCAAGGTCCCAGACCCACTCAAACTTGCAATAGTCAAGCCCCTCCTAAAAAAGCCCACCTTAGACCCCAAAGACCCCTCTAACTACCGGCCTATATCCAACCTCCCTTTTGTATCTAAAATACTTGAAAAGGTTGTCAATACCCAGCTCTCTGACTACCTCGAAAACCACAACATTCTGCACCCCGCACAATTCGGCTTCCGTAAAGGTCGCAATACGGAAAACCTCCTTCTGGCAGTCACCAACACCATACATATAGGCATGGACCAAGGAACCTCATTCTTACTCGCTATACTAGATATCTCTGCTGCTTTCGACACTGTCAACCACCAAATACTCCTATCCCGGCTATCAGAAATCGGCATCTCTGGCACTGTACTTTCATGGTTTACCTCATATCTCACCCATAGAGAATACCTGGTCAACATTGACAACTCTGAGTCCCCACGCATACCCCTCCTCCAGGGTGTCCCCCAAGGATCCTCCTTATCCTCCACCCTCTTTAACATATATCTTCTTCCCCTCTGCTATCTACTTTCTAACCTCGGTCTCAATTTCTTCATGTATGCGGATGATGTACAGATCCTCATCCCCATGCAAAAAACCCTACAAGAAACTCTAAACTTCTGGGAATCCTGTCTTGCCTCCATTAACTCTCTCTTAGACAGCCTCCAACTCGCTCTTAACACAGCAAAAACTGAAATCATCCTCATTTCCAACAAACTCGAGGTTACCTCACAGGCCTCTACTAAAACTACCCCCACAACCCTCCCCATCCTGCCATCTGTAAGAGACCTAGGTGTTGTATTAGACAAACACCTTAATTTTCATCCACACATCAAATCCCTTCTAAAAACCGGCTTCTATAAACTCCACATCCTCAAAAAGCTCAAACCCCTCCTCCACCTTCAAGACTTTCGCCTTGTATTGCAGTCCACAATCCTATCAAAATTAGACTACTGCAATTCACTTCTCCTAGGCCTGCCCTACGCCACAATTAAACCACTACAAATCTTGCAGAACTCCATGGCACGAATCATCACAGACACTCGTAAGAGAGAACACATCACACCCATTTTAAAAGAACTGCATTGGCTCCCCATCCCTTTCCGTATAAAATACAAAACCCTTACAATACTCCATAACGTGCTTCACAAAAATGACCACGAATGGCTCAAGGAAACACCACGTTTCCGTACATCCAATCGTCCATCCAGAGCCTCCACGGCAGGCACTTTACACATCCCACCCCTCAGAATAGCACACCACTCAACTACCAGAGAGAGAGCCTTTACCATAGCCAGCCCCTCCCTCTGGAATTCTCTTCCCACGTATCTCCGCCTTGAACCTTCCTTACCCAACTTCAAAAAAGGCATCAAAACCTGGCTTTTCTTACAAGCATACCCTGACTCCAATCAAACCTAAACCCCCTCCACTGCCACTTCCAATTCCCTTACCCCTTCTAATCCGTTGATGCATCCTAGGGAATTGCTGATTTTGTAAATTTGTTAATTTTTATTCTCAGTTTTTTAACACAGTTCCTATCAATTTCTCTCTCCCCTAGCACTTCACTACCTTTCTCCTTCCCGCAACTTCTGCGCTTACTGTCACCTGACCCCCATCCTCTCCTTTTTCCTTCACTGCTCCACCTCCCCCCTCCCTGTTATTTGTAATTTCCTCTTCCCCCTTTGCAATGTTGATTGTGAACGGGCATGATATGTCCTATGAATGTCGGTATATTTTAAAAGCATTTAAATAAAATAAATAAATAAAAAATAAGTATTTGAATTATAGTTGTTCCAGTGCATTTGCTAGTGCTAGGAATTGTCATTTTTAGATTCTATTTATTGATTGATTGATTGATTGATTGAATTTATAACCTGCTGATCCACAAATCTCAGTGAGGAACAAGTTAACACACACAATGGCATCTCAATATAATAAACAGAACAAAACAGTGCACATAAACAAAATGTCATTACTTATTAGAGAGCCTCGCAAACGTCCATTACAAAACATCCTATCATCCCGGCCCGAAAAACCTAAGCTTCCTGCAGCAAGTCATAAAGCCACTAGATAGCAAAGGCCAAAGAGAAGAGGCATGTCTTTACTTGTTTCTCAAACTTTAACAGGCCATTCTCACTTTTTAAAGGCTCAGGGAGCTCATTCTAAAGAACTGGTCCCGCCACCCCAAAAATACAATCCTGTGACTCTTTTAATCTTATTAACTAACGGGATGGACTGTAGCACACCACTTTATAAGAAAAACATCGAGGGATCATATTGTGAATAATCTTAAAAACTAAGACCAGAATTTTAAATCTAACAAGCCAGTATGTTGGTAACCAATGAAGGGCAGCCAATATGGGAGAGATATGGTCACACTCAGAGCGCCCAGAAATTAAGCCGGCTGCCAAATTTTGTATCAGTTATAAGGCCTTTACAGTGGACTTTGGGAGGCCCAAGAATACAGAGTTGCAATAATATAATGAAGAGAGCATTAATGATTGAGTCATTAAATGAAAATCAGCAGTCTGAAAGAATGGCTTTAAAGATTGCAACAGTCTAAGCTTAAAAAATGAACTCTGAATCAGAAATTAAATATGTGGTCTGAGCAAGAAGGTAGTCAATCATGATCCCTAAATCCCTGGCTTGTAATTTAATAGGGATAGGAACGCCATCCAGAACACACAGTGAAGGGTCAATCTCTTTTATTCTGATTTTATTATGCAGTGATAGTTTTAAGATTAGTTACGATTGTTTATCATTTTATGTTTTATGATATTATTTTTATGTCATGTGTTTATTATATATTGTATTTTTATTGTTGCAACATACCTTGAGCAAACAGTGAAAACATTGGAGACAAATAAGATTAAATAAATAAAGAACAATCCTTTGACATTTTTCATACAGGAATATATTGCAAAAGACCTACAGAACTCCATAATATATAACATAACATTTCCATTAGAAAAGCAGTGAGATTAAAAGTCAGGAAATCAGCTGATTTCAGAGGGTGCCATTTTGCTCTGTCCATTTCCAGCTAAATGTACTTCAGCTACAGTTTACTATTGTATGAAAAACTTCCTTCCAGCTGTGTTGCTTAATCCTACAAGGTATCTGCTTTTTGTACGCTCATGTCGTACATATCTGTAGGCTTTCACTGTACAACTCAATAGTTGTTTATTCAGCAGTCTAAGCAGCTGGAGATGGCTGTGACATATTGACTCTACTGCTACAGACTCCAGACCACACTAGAGCACTCTTTAATGATCTCCAACTGATGGCGACCAAGTGGGTTTCCAAAACAAACGCTCTTGCTGAAATCATGGCGTAGCAAAGCATGCATGTATTCATCAGTGAAAGTTCAAGTGTAGTTTAAACTAATGGAGAATAATAGGAGGCTAAATGACTTTTAGCAGTGAATTTGAAAGTCCAACTTGAGGGGACGGTTATGAAGTAGAAAGATGAATTTCCCGTCTCTAATATCATACAAATGATAATCTAGCCCTGGAAATATGTGTTTTTGAATTCCTTGTTGAATAGTTTAAAACCTTCTTAAATTACATTGGGAAATTCATTATTCAGGCGCTAGTATATTGATTTAAATAAATAGTGGCCATTACTCAAGGAAGTTTATTTTACTTACTTGATACTTCTGTTAGCCCAAAGGGTATATAACCAGAAATCTTTGAAAGATGAGCTTTATTAGATGCAGGAATTGCCTTACTAAGATGTTCAATAACCCTTTATATGCACATTTAATACAGACAATGACATCAGTAACTATTTTTACAGCTATAGTCATACATTTAGTAAACAAAATATTTCTCTATCATGTTCAACCATCTGCTGAGCGTCCAAGATACCTATTGTTGGTCTCTATATATCCTTATATTGTTGCGCTTCCCGGCCACGTATGCTCCGCGGCTGGGCCTGCTCACCTCTCTCAGCCATCCACGAGCTCAGGCCTCACCACTGCTATCGGTCCCAGCCGCCCCTGACGCCCTCCTCAGCACGCTCCGACTCCGGCGTCTTCGCAGGCCTCACAGTGGAGCTCCCACCGAGGCTCCGCATCCAGCGTCTCCTGGGCTCCGCCCCTAGGCGCACGCACAGCTGACCTCCTGCCATTTAAGGGGCTCAGCACGGGATACCCAGCCGAGTCACTCCCTGATGACATCATGACTCTGTAGAATATAAGACAAGCCCTGTTCCCCGGAACGATGCCTTGGCAATCGGGTCGATCACATTGTGATATCAAGTTTGCCTTCCTGTTCCTGTGTCTTGTTCCAGTTTCCTGTTCCTGTGTATTGTTCCAGTTTCCTGTTCTAGTGTCTTGTTCCAGTTTCCTGTTCCAGTGTCTTGTTCCAGTTTTCTCTTCCAGTGTCCTGTTCCAGCTCCTCCTGTTCCAGCGTCCTCCTGTTCCTACGTCTCCCCAGGTAGTACCAGTCGGACTGTCTTCTTGGTACTGACCTCTGCCTGTTTCTTTGACTACGCTTGACCGCTGCCTGGATTTGACCTTTGCCTGTTTCCTTGACCATGTCTGCACACTGCCTGGAACTGACCTCTGCCTGAACACTGATGTCTGACCGCTGCCTGGAACCTGACCTTTGCCTGATTGACTATCCACGGTCTGACCACTGGTATTGACCCCTGCTTTGGCTGACTACGCTATCCTTGACTCTGGCCTTGATCCTTGCTCCATTCACAGACTCTGTTCTGGGCTTCTCTGGCTCCTAAGCTCCTTGACCTAAACATTGACCGCGCACCCTTGTTCGTGGTGGGCACACCCCTGAACTTTATCTCTCAGAGATCCTGCAAGGTCCACCTAAGACCAGGTGGCCTGGGTAATCAAGGGCTCAACCTGAGGGAACCCCGGGTTGCTATTGGTGAAGCTCCAGCTAGCCTCTGTCTCCTTCTGTGCTCCGCCTCCTGGTGGCAGGCGCTCTCTGGGTCCGACCAGGGAGCCTACCAATCCTGCACCGGTCCAAGGGTCCATCTCCCGGGGCAACATATACCAGCTGACATTATTATCATATAAACAAAAAATGTTTAATTTATTTTAAATGCCTAGAAAGAAGATTCCTCATTTGGATCTCATGCTAGGCTGCGCCTGAGTTTTATCACATGAACTAAAAACAGTGGTATTATGAAAAAGTAATTTTTATTTTATTAGAGTTTAATCTTAACCTATGTCCTCTGGTTTCAATCAACCCACAAGTTCCATCTATCTCAAACAGTCCTTGCTGCACTCTGCAAGGCCCAATGCATGAATATTCTAATAACTTAAACCTGTATAATGTTGTCATCCTTTTTCTACACTAATCATCCAAGGTATTCCTAACCAGTTGGTACTTAAGAACATAAGAACATGCCATACTGGGTCAGACCAAGGGTCCATCAAGCCCAGCATCCTGTTTCCAACAGTGGCCAATCCAGGCCATAAGAACCTGGCAAGTACCCAAACACTAAGTCTATTCCATGTAACCATTGCTAATGGCAGTGGCTATTCTCTAAGTGAACTTAATAGCAGGTAATGGACTTCTCCTCCAAGAACTTATCCAATCCTTTTTTAAACACAGCTATACTAACTGCACGAAGCACATTCTCTGGCAACAAATTCCAGAGTTTAATTGTGCGTTGAGTAAAAAAGAACTTTCTCCGATTAGTTTTAAATGTGCCCCATGCTAACTTCATGGAGAGCCCCCTAGTCTTTCTACTATCCGAAAGAGTAAATAATCGATTCACATCTACCCGTTATAGACCTCTCATGATCTTAAACACCTCTCTCATATCCCCCCTCAGCCATCTCTTCTCCAAGCTGAAAAGTCCTAACCTCTTTAGTCTTTCCTCATAGGGGAGTTGTTCCATTCCCTTTATCATTTTGGTTGCCCTTCTCTGTACCTTCTCCATCACAATTATATCTTTTTTGAGATGCGGCGACCAGAATTGTACACAGTACTCAAGGTGCAGTCTCACCATGGAGCGATACAGAGGCATTATGGCATTTTCCGTTTTATTCACCATTCCCTTCCTAATAATTCCCAACATTCTGTTGAAATTCTGTTGAAATTCTCTATTCTTACTTTTTATAAATATCTTTCTATTGATTTTTGAAGCAAAACATAATGGATCCTCATAGATAAGAGGTAATGTAAATCAAGAATTACAGGAAGTATATCTCCAAATTCCTACATGTCATATAATTTACAAAACTGTCATCAATGTGAGGAAAGCCAACAAGTAGAAGAAGCAATACAATGATTTAGTTACTCAAAGAGTAATGCATAATCCACTGTAACCTGTGATAAATGTATACATGAATAACATGTGGGCCTTAGAAAATGAAAACATGAGGAAGAACTAATTAATTCGTTTCCAGGGTCCTAAACAAGAAACATAATAGAAAATCCAGTTGATTATGACAGCCAAAAAAGGTAACTTTTTCCAGTTTGGTCAGCTTGTGAATTATGTCCTTGTATTCTATAAAAGTCAGTAAGGTGTACCAAATATATCTGCACCTGATCTGAAGAGCTGATGTACTACAAGTGTGCTGAAAATCATATAATCACAATTTTCCATGTGAACGTTTTCTATCAGAAGTTTCCTACAGACAGCTTTGCAAAAACGATATCTACATCTTGTTAAGATTTAGCTAATTTTTATATATATTTTTTAAAACTGGACTGCAAAGACCATTTTCACATGTATTAGCACTGTGAACACAGTTATTGAGCTGCTTTGCATGATTTTGCATTGCAACAGCTTTGAACTTGCAAAAGGTGATGTTTTGCGATCAGAAGGTCAATATGATGCCTGAGGGAAGTTGCATGTAGTGACGCTCTAGTTCCCGCTGCTGATTTTACTCCATTTAAATCATTTCTTTGATATTTTTTTCAACAGAATCTTTGGGAGGAAGAAGAAAGAAAAGAAAGATCTACTATCTATCGTGAGGTCACTTTGTTTCCTCTATGGTGAGTCCTTTATTATATGCCATCGTGAAAATGCCAAGGAAAGATAAGTGAGGAGTTTATGAGAGAACGTTTTCCCTTTGACTCTCCCAGACTGCAGCTTTTCACTTCGGCTTGAAGTCAGAGAAGCCTTGATGTACCCAGCAGAGGATCATTTAGTTTACATAGTCTCTGGGCAGACACCAATGGATGACTTCATTCGATCAGGCCTGGAAGCAGGTGGAGCTGCATAAGTGCCCGAGGCATAGGAAGATCATCTTGCAGGGAGAACACTGCAGATCACCAGGTACTCTCAGGCATTTCTACAAGAGAAAGCTGTGAGCAGGGAGCTTTTTACAAGGCTAAATTCATGTTGGAGAAAATCTGGAATGCAGTTTTGTGGTTAGACTAATTACAGATCTCTTTAGTTGGTAAAACCTATGACTAAGAAAACATAGTGAACCAGCATCAGCTTCAATTGCAGGAGAATTCCAAAAGGTTAGAAGTACTGGAAAATACAGAGAAACCGTGCAAGATGCTATTATTAAGGATAACCTTTTCCTGTACTCTAAGTTGGAAAATCTAGAGAATCTAGTCAAATGCCACAATCTGCCCTTCATACATTTTCCTAAGAAGCAAGCTGCTCCTGCACTGTTTAAGTGATATCTGCTGGATATTCTTATGTCCATGTACAGTCTATTTCACCTCTCACCTTGTAAGAAGCCATGTCTTCAATATCTGACTACAGTTACTGGAGCATTCGACAACTCATTGCATACCACCAGTTTTTTTGTTGCAGTTGCCACGATTGGTTTTGACATGACCTTTCACGAAAGGCCTCCCAGCAAGTCTGTTTTTTCGTATTTGACGTATATGTTCTACTCTAGATGAATTTGAAACATAGGTGCAAATATTAGCTGCTAGATTTTCTAGCAGAGGTTATCTGTATAATGATATCAAATGGGCTTATAAACAAACAGCAAAATTTTCTGATAGGAGCCCCTTGTTAAAATATAAACCTCAGAAAGAGAATGATCATTTGGTTCGTATGTCGCAACATAGTACTATGTCTGCAGCTACAGCAGCGTCCATCAGGAAGCACTGGCACATCTTGGCACTTTAAAGAGCCCTCCCCTGATTGTGACTTTGCATACTTTGAATATACGTGACCACATAGTGCATATCAGTGTTTGTGTTAATTCTATTGAAGGACAGATATGGTGAAATCCTGTTACTGGGTATTATGTGAAACGCAAATCTATCACCAATTGTGAATCAGCAAACGTTATTTATGTCGTTATTTGCCCTCGCCCTAAGATATGTGGGTCACACCAGTCGCCCGATAAAAACCAAGCTTTGTCATGACTTAATACATCTAATTTGACAGCGCCTATGGTGGCTCATTGCATTGCTAATCAATATCATTTTGAAGATTTACAGTGGACAGTTCTTGAACAAATCACTCGTACTGAATGCAGTGGAGATCTTTTAATGTGATTAAATTACCACGAGCAGTATTGGATATTCACTTTGCAAATGGTATCTCCCATAGGTCTAAATGAAGACTGTGACTGGTTTTCTTTGATCTGACATATTTTTGTCTCATTGGTGATTTCTGACTCCCATGTTTGTATATTTAAATTCTCATTGAACGTTAGCTCAGCCATTTTTTGATGCTGTTAGCTCTACGTATTTTTATGAGAAGTTTTCTTCCTGCAATTAAATGAGAAGCTTTTTTTCATTGAAGCTTTATGGGCAAGATTTTCTAACTTACACATGGGTGTAGATTTGTGTGCACAACCCGGCGCTCACAAATCTACGCCCAATTTTATAACATGCGCGCGCAGCCATGCGCATGTTATAAAACCCGGGGTCGGTGCGTGCAAGGGGATGCACACTTGTGCTCCTTGAGCATACCAAGCCCTAGGGGAGCCCCGATGGCTTTCCCTGTTCCCACTGAGGCTGCTCTGAAATCGGAGAGGCCTTGGAGGGAACTTTCCTTTCGCTCCCCGCACCTTCCCCTCCCTTCCCCTATCTAACTCGCCCCCAGCCCTAACTAAATCCCCCCCCTACCTTTATTATTTAAGTTGCACCTGCCTCCAGGCAGGCGTAGGTTGCGCATGCTGGCCAAGTGTAGGCATGCGATCCCCTGGCCTAGCAGGCCTTTGGAGGCCTCTGGCCACGCCCCCACCCCGCCCTGGGCTGCCCACACCCCACCCCTTTTTTCAAACCCCAGGACATACGTGCATCCCGGGGCTTGCGCGCGTCACCAAGCCTCTGCAAAATAGGCTCGGCACATGCAGGAGCGGGTTTTTGGGGTTACGCGCGTAATATAAGCACGTAACCCTTTGAAAATCCACCCCTATGTCTGGATTCCTGATGAATTCAAGAAATAGCGGACATCAAGCCATGTTGGGTCCCCTGATGAAGGAAGTTTTCCAAAACTCGTCCATGTCGGGAGTACATTATTTGAGATAAGCAGACAGCTTGTTAGCGATTTTATGGAAATTGTTGCACAATTTCAAGACGCTTATTCACTGCTACAGCTTTATTATAATTCTTTATGAATTAAAATCACATTTTTGGTGGCACTACATTTGTTATATAAATATTGGTAGTTGGAGGTTGGTTAATGATTATATTGAATTCAATATTGGGTTTCCTGAGCCAGGTACCTTTAAACGATAAATATATATGAAACCACCACCGTCCACCTTTACACATTTTTAATGTGATTTAAACAAGGTAGTGTCCCTTAATATATTTTTTTGAGGAGTAGTGGGGGTAATTTTCCTTTCACAGATTTTTATTTATGAAGCAAATTTTGTGAATTTTGGTGCACCTTGATAGGTTAATATTCCTCTACTAATGCATACCACACTAATCCAGTAATTGTTCCACATCATTTTTTTACATATTTGAACTTTGTCAGTCCATTACAGAGAGCCAGTTTTCAATTCATCAGATTTTCTTTGTTGGTTTGGTATTGGTGAACTAATATCTTTGGATGCCAAAAGGATTCACATGAATAACTAATGGAGCTATCTTCAGAGTAGAGTAGCTGCTATTTAGGCAGTCACAAAACTGAGGATGTAATTTCATACACATCCAGTAAGTAACTGACTGACGTGGACAACATTGTCCATTTATTAGATACCCATCTGATTAAATAAAAAGTGCTCTAAGCTCAGCAGAAAACAAAAGAAAATCATGCAATAATAATTATCTCTGCATTAAGAAATATGAAGTTGCATGCACTATGGTTCTAAATTTTCAGAGAACTAGAAACTATATCAAATTTCAAATGATAAATGTGAAAAATAACCATCTAGAAAAAATTGATTCAAGATTTCTGTATGTATAAATCAATATGTCGGTACATAAAAATGTCAAATAAATAAATAAATATGCATTAATTATAATATCTGTTTGTAGTTTTCCTTTAACTTTATTGAGGATTTACAAATCATCCAAGCCAAGGCACTAGGCAATGTTCAACATAATCCAAGATTAAAAATATCATAACAATAAGACACAAAAATACACAATAAAACAAATAAAATAAATAAAACAAATTTTCTGCCATAAATGGATCATATCATGAATCAATCAAGGGAAATCAATCAAGGGAAATCAATCAAGGGAAATACCAAAGGAAAACATGGCTCTTTAGACAGGCATACCCCAACTCCTCTCAATCCTAATTTTGTCCTACGAACCACCTCAGCTCACACTCAGCCTTCATTCCACCCCTCCCTGTTTCCTTCCCTTGCACTCCTAGCCCCCCTTTACCCCTCCCTCTCACCCCCTCTCACCCCTCCCTCAAAGTACCCGTGCCTTACTGTACCCCTCTTCACTCTACCCCACCCGCCCCTCTCCCCCTGCTCCCTCCCTCCTTTCTCCCCCCCCCCACTAGCTTTTAACTATACATATGTGCACTTGCCTCCTCTTACTGTAAATAAGCCCTCATATGCTAATTTCTCAAGTGTACATGCCTCGCTTAATTTGTTTATAAGTTCTTTTGCATATTTAACCCTAACTTGAATGCAAAAAGTTGTAATTCTGCTGTTGACTCTCTTCCTTTGTATTTTGCATATTACCCAGTTAGCCCCTCCCTTGTTCATTGTAATTTCCCTTCTCAGTTACTTGTAAACCGACATGATGTGTCCTACGAATGCCGGTATAAAAAAAGTGTTAAATAAATAAATAAATAAATAAATAAATATATGCCAATTGGAAAAAAAAATATTTTCAAGATAGATTTGAGTTTTTAAACTTGTCAAAAGTTGTTGATTACCCTATAGGTAATCAACAACTTTGACAACTCCATAATGTTACTTTCTCTTTTAAATTGGCAGGTTTTACTTATCTATTTTTATTCTTTTATTTCACTGTTATTTTTCTATCGCCTTCTCTACATTCCAAGTTGCATTATGTCCCTGTTTTATTGTAACTGCTATTTCTTCTTCTAGCACTTGTTAATGTTCAAAGTATTTCTCCTTTTGTCACACCTTGTTAATTGTAAACCGGCATGATGCGATCCCTATCGCGAATGCCGGTATATAAAAAATTCAAATAAATAATAAATAAATCTCTTTCGGGAGAATGTGCCACAATGTGGGAGCAACAACAGAGAAAGCTCTCTTTTTTTGTCTCAGAAAGACTTGCCGGCTTCTCTCTGAGAAGACCGGAGGTTACACAACACCAGTTCTAGTATCTGTCTATATTTTACTATATGTATAATTCAATATGCATCAGTTTTATTATTTATCTGTATTTTGTCTTATGCAGATACATTCATAATACTCTTTGAGTCAAAATGAGAACGGGAAAAGCCCAGCATCCTGTTTCCAACAGAGGCCAAACCAGGCCACAAGAACCTGGCAATTACCCAAACACTAAGAAGATCCTAAGCCACTGATGCAATTAATAGCAGTGGCTATTCCCTATGTAAACTTGATTAATAGCCATTAATGGACTTCTCCTCCAAGAACTTATCCAAACCTTTTTTGAACCCAGCTACACTAATTGCACTAACCACATCCTCTGGCAACAAATTCCAGAGCTTTATTGTGCGTTGAGTGAAAAAGAATTTTCTCCAATTAGTCTTAAATGTGCTACTCTTCATGGAATGCCCCCTAGTCCTTCTATTATTCGAAAGTGTAAATAACCGAGTCACATCTACTCGTTCAAGACCCCTCATGATCTTAAATACCTCTATCATATCCCCCCTCAGCAGTCTCTTCTCCAAGTTGAACAGCCTAACAAATCTGCTTCATGTTTTTGAAGGGGTTAATAAACATGTGGATAAAAGTGAACCGTAGATGTAGTGTATTTGGATTTTCAGAAGGCGTTTGACAAAGTCCCTCATGAGAGGCTTCTAAGAAAACTAAAAAGTCATGGGCTAAGAGGCGATGTCCTTTCGTGGATTACAAACTGGTTAAAAGACAGGAAACAGAGAGTAGGATTAAATGGTTAATTTTCTCAGTGGAAAAGGGTAAATAGTGGAGTGCCTCAGGGACCTTTACTTGGACTGGTGCTTTTAAATATATATATATAAATGATCTGGAAAGGAATACGACAAATGAGGTAATCAAATTTGCGGATGATACAAAATTATTCAGAGTAGTTAAATCACAAGTGGATTGTGATACATTACAGGAGGACCTTGCAAGACTGGAAGATTGAGCATCCAAATGGCAGCTGAAATTTAAAGTGGATAAGTGCAAGGTGTTGCATATAGGGAAAAATAATCCTTGCTGTAGTTACACGATGTTAGGTTCCATATTAGGAGCTACCAACCAGGAAAAAGATCTAGGCATCATAGTGCATAATACTTTAAAATCATTGGCTCAGTGTGCTGCAGCAGTCAAAAAAGCAAACAGAATGTTAGGAATTATTAGGAAGGGAATGGTTAATAAAACGGAAAATGTCATAATGCCTCTATATCGCTCCATGATGAGACCGCACCTTGAATACTGTGTACAATTCTGGTCGCCGCATCTCAAAAAAGATATAGTTGCTCTGGAGAAGGTACAGAGAAGGGCAACCAAAATGATAAAGGGGATGGAACAGCTCCCCTATGAGGAAAGGCTGAAGAGTTTAGGGCTATTCAGCTTGGAGAAGAGATGGCTGAAGGGGGATATGATAGAGGTCTTTAAGATCATGAGAGGTCTTGAACGAGTAGATGTGAATCGGTAATTTACACTTTTGAATAATAGAAGGACTAGGGGGCATTCCATGAAGTTAGCAAGTAGCACAATTAAGACTAATCGGAGAAAATTCTTTTTCACTCAACGCACAATAAAGCTCTGGAATTTGTTGCCAAAGGATGTGGTTAGTGCAGTTAGTGTAGATGAGTTCAAAAAAGGTTTGGATAAGTTCTTGGAGAAGTCCATTAATGGCTATAAATCAAGTTGACTTAGATAATAACCACCGCTATTACTAGCAACGGTAACATGGAATAGACTTTGTTTTTGGGTACTTGCCAGGTTCTTATGGCCTGGATTGGCCTCTGTTTGAAACAGGATGCTGGGCTTGATGGACCCTTGGTCTGACCCAGTATGGCATGTTCTTATGTTCTTACATTCTGCGATTCCAGAGAGAGTTTGAAAGAGTTTTTCCTGAGAATGTATTGCTTTCTGAGGAGACTCAAGAAAGAAGGGAATTCTGAATAGGCAGGGATGAGTGTTCTAGGGAGCCCTGAGGGAGAATGGTCTACCTGGAAAAGTCCAGAGTGTTGACTAATCAAGCAAGTCAGCCAGAAGCTTACCTGAGTGAAGAGAGAAAAGAACAGAGAGGAATGCAGACCCAAACGTTACTGGGACAGCCAAGAGGGGAAAGGTAGTTTACCTGAAGAGCTGACCTTTGTGGGAAGTCGAATGTGAAAGAGACTGAGATCTGCTTTTTTGTACTTTTGACTGTATTTGCTGGAGTATACAATCATCTAGTGTACTGTAGTGGACTTTGTTTTTCCTGCCACAGTTCCAGTAAAGATTTTTATTTTGAACAACAGAAGTAAAGGCCTATTTTTAGAGTGACTAACTGGTGTGCAAAGGATCCCTAGAGTGAAGAAATAGCCCTAAGGGCCTTGCAAAGAATAACTTTCCCGTGTGTGGGAATCCCAGGAAGTCATGAGGCCTTGTGTGCTCCATGGTGTGCCTCTGTGCCCAAAAGCAGAGCAGGACGGAGGCTACACAAGCAAAGATTGTTTGGAAATTTCAAGCAGAAAATAATGTATTACTAGTTTGTTTCAACATGCAGCACAGAAACGGGAAATTCAGGGCTAGTAGTTTCAAGACTTTTGCTGTAGTGTATCCTCTTAATATAGTTAACTGTGATCCTTCCTAACTATCCTCTTTGTTAAAGATATGGACCCTTGTGCAATGGTACAGTTGACACAGCTGGGTGGGAAAGCCAATAGAGCCCCAATGGTTGTACCCATATTGGGTACATCCATTGGGTGGATGAACCCCATATGGGACTGGCTGAAACTTCGCCTATATCAACCATCATTCTTGCACCTTGTGCCCTTGTGTACGGATGACTGGCAGGTCTTAGGAGAGTCCCTGGAGTAATGGCAGGAGAGAAAGTCCAAGTCTAGGTAAGAGTAGGGGCAGGCAGCAGACAGCAGAATTCAGTAGATGAGCCAAAGTCGGGGCAAGCAGCAGACAGGCTGCTTGCCCCGAAGATCAGGTCCAAAGCAAGGGGGTCTGGTCCAGGAAGCAATCAGGAGGATCAAAGAATAAGCCAAGGTCAAACCAGGAGAGACAGAGCAAGACAGGGGAAAGCAAGAATGGAGAGGAACCAGGAAGGGCAAACAGAGCAGGACACAGAACTACAACATGAGCAGGAACACAAGAAGACCAAGAATGAGGGATATGGGCTAACAATGCAGGGAGAAGCAACATGCACCGAGGAACAGATCACTCAGAGACGTGTTTCTGAGGCAAGGATTGCTGGGCCGAGTAGGCTTATGTAGATAAGGCAAGTGATGTTATCAGAGGCGACTGCAGTGGATTCCCCGCCAAGGCACATAGTTGGGCACGTATATGCCTAGGGCATGCATTGCTAAGTCCTTGCTGTTTGGGCCTCTGTGTGGACACATGCCAGTAGGGCTGGCGGCTGGGAGGAAGGAGCCAGGGTCTCCAGTTCCTAACACTCTAATTGTTATTGCCTCTTCTCTTTAGAATTTGTCTTAAGGTGTGTAAATCTGTTGGTTATCTGAGCTGATTTTACAACATTTGTTATTTCAGTTTCTTGGACAGCACACTTCCTAAATGTGATGGCTGTTTTTCAAGAGGAAGAAAGCAAACAAAACCTGCTTGAAGCACAAAGTAACCTTTGGTGATCTTTGATGTCTTTCATATTTGCCGGGGAAGACAAAAATGTCTTTATGACTTATAGGAATGAGATTAGTTGAATCCCACAGTCACGACAAACAGTTACTGAAACAGCACAGTGAATAAGGAGATGGCCATCAATTAGCCCCATTAAGCGTGTTTATACAGCACACCGGAAGGTTTAGCCAACATTCAACTTAACTGCAATGAATATTCCCGGTTTCCGGCAGTTCTCATCTTTGACTTAAATGAGTTTCAAGGATATTTTAACCTGCAGATTGATTCTGTTGCCACATTGGAATGAAATTAGTTTACTAGCACTAAATGAATACACAGAGAGTGCAGAAGGGATTCTACTCAATGGCATAACGTAGATAAACAGGAAAGGATGACTTTGTACGTCTCAGTCCCGCAGAGATGAATATCAGGGTCAGAATGGAAGAAAGCTTTTTAAACATTCAGACCATCAGAAATTATCAAGATTCATCTGCTAGATAGGTTTCCAGTTCATAGCCTAAGGTTATATTTTGTGACAGAATTTAGAAAATGAGACAAGCTTTTCTGTTAAGTGCATTTTTATTTATTTCAAGCAGATAAAGCTGCCTGGAAAGGAAAAGAAAGGTGCAATGAGGAACAACTTCTACGTGGATTTCCTAATCCAATCATCTGGTTCCCTGCATGAAAGCGGAACATACACGGTAAGACACGGAGGTCCATGTTCAGAAAGCCCGGGAGTGGAAGGTTTCCAGGTAACTTTATCCAGATATTCAGATAAGTCTGCCACTGAAGCTACTGAGATAAGGTTATATATAGGACAGGCTTTCACAGCGACCAGATGTACTCCATCTACAATGTGGGATAGGGCAGATCTACAATGATTTAAATAAATAAACTTATCCGGCCAATGCTGAATAGCAGCACTGACTGGGGACAGTTTGGCACACCCTGGGAATGCCTCCAGCCACGCCCCTTTTTCTGCAGGTTATGACTGGACACAGTTTGGCACACCCTGGGAACGCCTCCAGCCACGCCCCTTTTTCTGCAGGTTATGACTGGACACAGTTTGGCACGCCCTGGGAACACCTCCAGCCACACCTCTTTTTCTGCAGGTTATGACTGGATAGTTTGACACGCCCTGGGAACGCCTCCAGCCATGCCTCTTTTTCTGCAGGTTATGACTGGACACAGTTTGGCACGCCCTGGGAACGCCTCCAGCCACGCCTCTTTTTCTGCAGGTTATGACTGGATAGTTTGACACGCCCTGGGAACGCCTCCAGCCACGCCCCTTTTTCTGCAGGTTATGACTGGACACAGTTTGGCACACCCTGGGAACGCCTCCAGCCACGCCCCTTTTTCTGCAGGTTATGACTGGACACAGTTTGGCACACCCTGGGAACGCCTCCAGCCACGCCCCTTTTTCTGCAGGTTATGACTGGACACAGTTTGGCACGCCCTGGGAACGCCTCCAGCCACGCCCCTTTTTCTGCAGGTTATGACGACACAGTTTGGCACACCCTGGGAACGCCTCCAGCCACGCCTCCTTTTCTGCAGGTTATGACTGGACACAGTTTGGCACGCCCTGGGAACGCCTCCAGCCACGCCTCTTTTTCTGCAGGTTATGACTGGACACAGTTTGGCACGCCCTGGGAACGCCTCCAGCCACACCTCTTTTTCTGCAGGTTATGACTGGACACAGTTTGGCACGCCCTGGGAACGCCTCCAGCCACGCCTCTTTTTCTACAGGTTATGACTGGACACAGTTTGACACGCCCTGGGAACGCCTCCAGCCACGCCTCTTTTTCTGCAGGTTATGACTGGACACAGTTTGGCACGCCCTGGGAACGCCTCCAGCCACGCCTCTTTTTCTGCAGGTTATGACAGGACACAGTTTGGCACGCTCTGGGAACGCCTCCAGCCACACCTATTTTTCTGCAGGTTATGACTGGGCACAGTTTGGCACGCCCTGGTAACGCCTCCAGCCACGCCTCTTTTTCTGCAGGTTATGACTGGATACAGTTTGGCACACCCTGGGAACACCTCCAGCCATGCCTCTTTTTCTGCAGGTTATGACTGGACACAGTTTGGCACCTTGGGAACGCCTCCAGCCACGCCTCTTTTTCTACGGGTTATGACTGGATAGTTTGGCACGCCCTGGGAATGCCTCCAGCCACGCCTCTTTTTCTGCAGGTTATGACTGGATAGTTTGGCACGCCCTGGGAACGCCTCCAGCCACGCCTCTTTTTCTGCAGGTTATGACTGGATAGTTTGGCACGCCCTGGGAACACCTCCAGCCACGCCTCTTTTTCTGCAGGTTATGACTGGACACAGTTTGGCACGCCCTGGGAACACCTCCAGCCACGCCTCTTTTTCTGCAGGTTATGACTGGACACAGTTTGGCACGCCCTGGGAACGCCTCCAGCCACGCCTCTTTTTCTGCAGGTTATGACTGGACACAGTTTTGCACGCCCTGGGAACACCTCTAGCCATGCCTCCTTTTCTTCAGGTTAATTTGCTGTGTTCAACAATTTGCTAAGACAAAATTTACCAACTGAGTGAGAGGTCAGGGGAGTTTTAACCCTTAAGAATTGTCTGGCTGTTACCCAAAGTTAGCCAGACAAAGCTTAAGAATTTCAACCTCATGATTGTTAAAAGGAAAAATGATGATAAAGGCTAAAAAAACAAAGTCACTGTTATTGATCTGATGCTAGGAGTTAGCAGTCTGTTATATTCTGCTATCTGATGGGAGGAGCTATCAGATAGGCGTTATCAATCTATTAGGAAAGCTCTGTGATAGAGCTGTGAGTTAGCGATGGCTCCTAAAAGAGGAGGAGTCAGCAATCTTGTAGTGTCTCAGATATCGTCTTGCTAAGGAGTAGCAATCTGTAATGAATCTGATATAGTAGTGGGTGGATCCCTGGGCCGGTTGCAGATGACCACGCCCCCGGGAGGATATCCCGAGAGGGACCACCGACTAGGCTTGTGTATGGAGACAGACACACACTAGATCTTTTATTAAACAGGTTTTTGAAACCACCAGAGGTGGCAGTAGTGAGCTGGAAGAGCCCAGCAGGGCTGTAGTCCCTCAGATACTGGAACAACGATCCCAGGATGGCTGAGCTGATGAGAAACTGTAGAAAGTGAGTAGGCAGAGTAGGCAGAGTTCAGGAACAGAACTAGATGACAAAACTCACGTAAGGTCTCAAGGAAGCTCAGGAGCTGGAAAGGTTTAGACCCTCGAGGAGCGAGTACCTGGTTCCAGGGAAAGCTCTGAGAGAGCGATGGTAACTCACAATTGTTTGTAGCAGCGACAGCTTCCAGGAGGTAGAGAATCTTCAGAGTATTCAGGAACATGGGCCCTCGAGGAGCGAGTACCGGTTCCTATCTGTAATCTGAAAGAAAGAAAAGAGAGCGAGGCCCCCGAGGAGCGGGTACCTCTGGTAAGTCCGAGGAGGCAGAGTAGCTTGGGAGGTGTAGCCGAAGCAGTCCCCAAGGCAGAGTAGCTTGGACAGCCAAAGCGAGTCCTTGCTAACTCAGTTTGTTAGCGAAATAGAGACCTTTAAATATTGGAAGTGGATGATGTCATCTCAGGGAAACGCCCCCGAGGTTCGTGGTCTAGCTGGTATTTCAATCAGAGCGCGCGCGCGCCCTAGGTCTTCAGGCAACATGGCGGATCTGCAACGTCGAGCCGGTCCGGAGACGCTGGAGGGAGATGGCTGGAGATGCATCGGCAGCCAGCCGTCCATCAGACCCGGAGGGAGTGGCCACAGAGGTAAGGAGGGCAGAGTGAGGGTGTCGAGCAGTGACGGTCACAACAGTCACATGACAGATGACATCAGAGAAAGACCAAATTGCTCAGTAGACTTTCTCCCACTCTGGGAAGATAGGGACATACATTCATTTTAAAACAATATGAAAAATACAGCAAAAAAGTCTGTTTCATTACCTGGCATTTAAAAACTAAACAATACAAAAACCATAATGAAAGTCATATAGCAGGCCTTCCTGCTGGCCAAATATCCAGAGACCACTGCAAAAAACTCAGCAATACCAACATTTAAAAATTGAACCCCTACCCTGTGTCTTCTCCAATGCACTCCCTGCCCCGAAAACCTCTTTCTCCTTCCATGGACTCTCCAAAGTCCAACTGAGGCAGGAATGATCCCCCGTCGCACTTACCCTGCCGGGTCCTGATTTTTAAATGGCCCTGAGGTTAATGCCATGTTGTCGTATGGTGATGTATGAGCGTACAACAGCACCAGCTGGTGCCAGTTTCAAATTAGGACCCCGCTGGGTTGGTGCAACTGAGGATGCCTCCTGCCCCATTTACACTTCAGAGACCTGAATGTAAGGGTAAGATGTATCTGAGTGTGAGGATCAGGGAGACATTGCAGTTTGTAAGTTTTGGCAGCACTGAATTTTGTTTCAGAAATCTGCTTTGAAGTGTTGAATGTCAGAATATAAATCAACAATAAATAAGCTGATTAATTTCCATTTGTTTTTCTTTTCCATTTTATTCCTGTTCATTTTGATGCTTATTTCATTTCAAATAAAGGTAACAGGTATAAAAAAAACATCAAATGAAATGAAAAATCCTACAACAAAAAAACAAAAGGGTTTTTTTAGTGCACACCTCTAGTAGAAGAGCATAAACATTTCCCAGTACCAGCTCCCCTCCACCATCTGATTTTAACCTGCACCCTTGCCTTTTACCTATTCACCACTGTTCTCCATAACTGTCCTAAGTATGACCAAAATCTGTTAAAAGAGAGAACCTCCATCATCTGTTCTGGTAGGCCATATCAGGGTCGTGATCTTCGATTCTTATGTGGTGGGCTCCACCTGAGCCCTTGTCACAAGAATGTGTTCAAGCTTGGGAGAATGGGAAAACCTTGGAGTCCTGCAATGTGAGTGCATGGCCACCAGATCAGAGAAGAAGTGGTTAAAACATCCTGTACAGGTCAATGTCCATAGAGTATATGGAGGGAATTTTCCAGATGTGGTTGGCTAATAGGTTCTGTAGAGTGCTTCCTTTATGAGAATGGGAATAAAGATCCTCTTTAGGGAATGGTTTTAGGACTGTAAATCAGGGTTCCAATTTTGGAAGGTAGTAGGGATCTTTCATAGGTTAGGGGTGGTCAGAAGCAGCCAGTTTAGCTGGTGGAGCCCTGAGAATCCCTCAAGGAGAGGTCCTGCATGAGTTTCCCCCTTCCAACAAGAGGAAATGACCGAGATGGTGGGAAAATTTTAATTTAGGGACCCGATCTGGGTTACTTCATGGCAAAGTGTACCAGGGATGTAGGGGAGGTCCAGGAACACTTGAAGGGTCAGAGGTGTTGGGAGCCATGGATGGAGGTGATCCGTGGTCTGTGGGTGATTACTTGGAAGCTGAGTAAAGCTGAGCCTGGAATTTATGGAAAAGTAAATTACTAACCTTAGCCTATAGTGGCACATTGAAAAAAGTATGTGTTCTGCATGAGGTGTTCAACATGTTATCCTCATGAGTTAGAAGTGTTAGGAGTAATTCCTACATGGAATTCAACAAGCTGGTTGAGGATCTTTATTGAGTAACCCTAGAATGATACCTAAGCTGTGAACACTTATCGGCTTTAATCATCTCACCTACTGTTGTCAGTCCTTTACTATCCTGTACATAGTTGCTGATTATCCCAGAAAATAAACAAACTAACTTGATGTGCGTTTCATTTGAGGCAGAGAGAGCTCCGGCCTTCATTAGAGATACTTGGGACAGTCTACAGAGGGCATCCTCCAGGCATGGGATTCCCCACGCCGGCTCAGATCAGTGTTTTACTGCCTTTGCTGCCTCTGGGTTGCTTCATTACACCATCTGTTAGACCATTTTTCATTTTAAACCCTCTCTTAGAGACTGGCTCTTAGCCACAATAAGTGCCAGACCCTCTGGGGAGTGGGAGGGGAAAGGAATCACATATAAAAGAATCGTACTTTAGAGGAATGGACATTCTTTGAAAACAAATAGGAAATGTTGACAACTGTTTTTGTTTTGTTTAAAAGCGGGGATAAAAATTTGTACAAGGCATGGATATCCTTCAAAACTTCGATCTAATAAAATGAGGATTCCTCTCACAGTTTTCCATATTAACACACTCTAAATATACTAATACAAAATATGCACATTATAATTATTAAGGACCATCATATAAATGATTGTATGCTCATGCTTGCTTTTCAAGTATCTGCTTTCCAGCAATACTGCTAATGTAAATAATCATAGGTCCTAAACATAGATTTTTTTGTTTGCAGATTAAAACATAATTTTTTCACACTGCAATGCTCAAACCAATCCTCATTATAAGGTGCTTAACCTCTACTCATATCAATCCCTCATAGTGTCATTTCATATCACAGAGTACTTAGTCCAATTTGACAGGAATTTCTAATGCCCAGTCCCAGATATGGGTCAGTGTTTCGAGAGTGCTCTCTCCTCCATCTTCTTCTCTACATCATGGAAACCAGTAGCCATTTTCTTAGGAGCATGAGAACACCAATTTAAGCACGCTGGGGCAGATTTTATAAATCTGCGCACACGCGTACTTTTTGTTCGTGCACCAGGCACGAACAGGAGTACGCGGGATTTCAATAGATATGCGCGTAGCCGTGCATATCTATTGAAATCCGGGGTCAGCGTGCGCAAGGCTGCCCAAAATCGGCAGCTTGTGCACGCCGAGCCGTGCAGCCTGCCTCCGTTCCCTCCGAGGCCACTCTGAAATCGGAGCGGCCTCGGAGGGAACTTTCCTTCGCCCTCCCCCCACCTTCCCCTCCCTTCCCCTACCTAATCCCCCCCCCCCGACCCTATCTAAACCTCCCCCCTACCTCTATCACGAAAGTTACGCCTGCTTGAAGCAGGCGTAACTTTGCACGTGCCGGGCTGGCTGCCACACTCCATGTTCCAGGCCGGGGGCTTGTCCAGGGGCCGCTGTCATGCCCCCGGAATGCCCCCGGGCCGGAACCACGCTCCCGGACACCCCCCCGAAACGCCGCGTAACTCCCGACACGCCCCCGAAATGCCGCGTCACTGCCGGCACGCCCCCCGAAACGCCCCCGACACACCCCTCCATGCAAGTCCCGGGACTTACGCACATCCCAGGGCTTGCGCGCACTGCTGAGCCTATGCAAAATAGGCTCGGCGCGTGCAGGGGGGGTTTGGGGTAGGTTTTCGGGGGGTACGCGCGTATCTTATCCGCATACCCCTTTGAAAATCTACCCCAGTGAATTTAAATCACAGTGGATAAGTGTTACATCCAATAACGTACTTGCCCATGTCTGACATAATTATCATCTAACGAAACCACGTTCCAACGTCACAAATGTTTGAAACAATCTTATTGGTTGAAGACCTTCCCATCTGCCTATCAAAACAAGGAAATACCACTTAACTTTCTTGAAGAAGTCCATTACCTGCTATTAAGTTCACTTAGAGAATAGCCACTGCCATTAGCAATGGTTACATGGAATAGACTTAGTTTTTGGGTACTTGCCAGGTTCTTATGGCCTGGATTGGCCACTGTTGGAAACAGGATGCTGGGCTTGATGGACCCTTGGTCTGACCCAGTATGGCAGGTTCTTATGTTCTTATGTTCAGAGCTCCAATGAGAGGAAAGCCTTAGGGTTGCCAACCGGCTCCGGATTTTCAAGACAGGTTGATCCAGTCCTGGTTTTACCCCATTGTATGCTGGGACTTATTCTGATTTACATATTGCATGCCCTCAGAAACTCAAGACTATAAGTACCTGCAGGGGAGTAAAACCAGGTCTGGATCAACCTGTCCTGAAAATCTGGAGCCTGGAAGGCCTGGCCAGCTGCTTTTTGTTTCATCCAGGCAGGACAGGGGTTCTCTCTCTTGTCATTGAGAGGAGTGCAGTTCAGAGCAGTTCTGACCACAGGTCCTGACTGCATCCAGTAAGACAGTGTTTTAGACATTTCTGAATAGAAGAAGAGGGGGTCCCAGTTTAAGAAGCTGATCCTTTCAGTGCTGAACTGCAGTTTTATACTGTTGGACTGTTTATTTTTGCCTTTAGTAAATTTCACTTTTGTTTTGTAACACTACACTTGGTGAATGGACCCCCTTGGCTCTTATGGCTCTTCTGCCCCCATGAACAAATCCTGACCCAGAGCTGCACCTACATTTTCCCTAACCTCTGCAGCAAATGAAGATGGACCTTTGCCTGGAAAAAAAGGGGTTACATTAATAACAAAAAACACATCTTATCTTTCCATGCTTCTTACCACTGACATCCGGTCTCTTCTGATCCTCTCCTTCTCATCACTCTCCAACCCTTCAGTCTTTGCCAGTCTCTCCTCGGTTTCTTTCATTCCTTCTATTCACTTCTAGGCCTTTGCTTCTTTCTTTTTATAATTCATCTACATATACAGTAAAGATGTTCTTGAGTTCTTGTTTAAAGATCATTGTCTTTCGGCAAGAGAGATGAAACAGAGGGATACAACACACATTAAAACATCTAAACTGTTGAAATGGAACATGCATGTCATGCAATGTACATGTAGGGATTTTTATTTTATATATTTTCATAAAGATTTACTTGCAAAAAAGATTTCTTACATTCAGAAAGCAGTAGATACATTTATTAGGCCAAAGTTTAACAGATTAAAAATACATAACTCTACCTTTCAAAGATTATGCCCATTAGTTATTTGGGACACTCAATTACAGGAATTCTTAAGAAGACAATAATAATCTGCACAAAGCTTAATTTGCATGTTGTCCCCATCGTAATACCAATTTGCTTCTTCTGTCCAACTTGAATTCCATTAGAAGTGGATTTGATTCATGTCTCAAATATTTTCTAGTGCTGCTTGACTTATCGGCAGCATTTGACACTCTTGACCATTCAGTTCTTCTAGCTCACTTTGAATCCTTAGGTATTGCATCCACAGTTCTAAGGCCTGGATTTTCTAAGGTTGCAGACCTTATAAAATCAGGCAGTAACGGGGGGCCGGCCTGCAAAAGCCGGCAGCGATCACACCTCCGCGGTGCGAACACTGCCGGCTTTCGTACCCAATAGCACCACCGTGAAAGGTGGTGCTATTGGGCGCACTGCTGGCAGCGATAAGGTGTCCTACCTTTTCACTGTCAGCGAAGTCGTCATGGAGTCTGCCCCTAGGCTGGCCGGACTCCTCCTCTCCCAGTGTGGACTCCGCCCTGACTCCGCCCCAATTTAGATAACGCACGCAAAAAGACCCTTTTCGCATGTGATATCTTTGGAAAATGACCCCCTAAGTTGGTTTTTTCCTTCTTATAAAATCTTTCCTATAAAAGTTATTAGTGATTCTTATTCCAGGTCTTTCCCTTAAACTACAGGTGTCCCTCAGATGTCCTTGCTTTAGGCTGCATTATTCAGTATTTATTTGCTAACTCTATGCACTGTTCTTTTCCAGCTTGACATTAGTCTTAAACTGTATGCAGATGACAAAGTTTTTCCTCCCCATTACTTCATCCTTTTCCTCAGCTTTTGACAAACGATCATTATGCATTTCTCAGATAAGTGTGTGGTTAGGAGGCAACAATTTAGTTTTGAATCTTAAAAAGACAGACTCTATTGCTTTCCCTTTCTGAGATAACCTAGAGTACAGTACCCGAATGTAATCTACTTTGAAATGCTAAAAAGCGGAATATAAATAACTAAAATAAAATAAATAAGCTTTAATGCTAAAACCATCCCTATTACGTCTGAAGCAAGAGATCTAGGAGTCCTGGTTGATTGAAAGGTGGTGCTATTGGGCGCACTGCTGGCAGCGATAAGGTGTCCTGGTTGAATGTATGCTCTCTTTACACTCTCATTTTCAGTCCCTGGTAAGGGGATCTTTCCATAAACTTCATCTATTGCGTTCAATGAAGCCATTTCTAAATTGTTCGGATTTAAAACTTGTTACTCAAGCGGTAATTATGAATTCCTTAGATTATTGCAATTCTTTGTTCTTGGACTTGTCAGAATCCACAATTAAGGCCCTCGTCTGGTTTCAGGTTCTCCATTACATGCTCCCATTTCTCCTGTTCTGGCTGAACTCCATTGGTTACCTGTACATTGGTGTAGTCAGTTTAAAATACTTACTTTAGTCTTTAAAGTTATTAATGTTCTTACTCCTGCATGTTTTCCAAGGCCTGATCTTTACTGTCCTTCATGCAGTTTGCACTCTGTTGCTGATAGACTGTTAGTGGTCCCTACACCCAAGCAGATCTGATTACCTGAGTCACATTCACTTATTGTTAGCTTTGCTGCATTCTCACTCTGGAGCGAACTCCCTGAATTGCTAAAAGTGGAGTCTGATTTGGTGCATTTTAGGGATTACTAACAAATCATCTTTTTTCTATTGCGTTTCCTACTTAGTAATGTCCAGGAATTGTACTATGACATCCCATCGCTGAAGGCCAGCAATATGTGTGAGTTTGTTGACAAAATTTTAATTGTTATGGTGTCCTGGAAGTTTCAAGTTGTCTATGTTTTTAAAAAAAAACAAACTTATTTTCTAGTTTTTGCATATTGTATTTTGCTGACATTATGTATGTAAACCTGTGACTCGCTAAGCTGTGTGGAATGGCGGGCTACACATTTAATAAATAATGTATTTCTATGCAAACGCAGTAGAAATGCAGAATAAAGAATCTGCTCTATTCTCTTATCAAACGTCACTCTAGCCAATGAAACAGAGGAGCCAAACATGCTAGGCCCATTTTCCGATTCATTGTTTTAAACTGAAATTGGCTACACTTTTAGCTGTGTATGCAAGAAGTACTATAAGGCTACACCATTTCTAGAATAATAAGCTATTATCAGAAAAAGAGGGAGCTTGGATATTGCTTGTGATTAAATAGAACGCAAACAGTAAATCCATTCCCCCAAAGAAACTTCAGCCCTGGAAATTGCCTTTAATAGGAGTTCACAGGTTGAATTCCTTGACTACTGAACTAATAAAAACATTGGCATGCACGATACAGTACTTGCTTACAGGAGGCGCAGAGCTAGCGGGGGTCTAGCAATAATAATCTCATATTAACAGAAACCAAATGTTAGGCAAAAGGCAACAGACGAGCAATCGCTCAATTTAAAAAAAAACTGTCTGGAAATGATTGGTTTTCATTTTCTTCCTCTTGACTATATAGAAAAAAGCTTCATACTCATTCTGACCCCTACATATATTTATTTTACATGAAAATAAAACAGTAATTGAATAGTTGTATCTATTCTCTTTGATACTGCAAGAATCAAACATCCACTGCAGAAACATCAGTCAGTAACCAAAGAATGACTCAATGATGGAGCAATAATACTGGGACAAGAAATGTATCTGCACTATTAATGAGGAAATCATCATGCAGACTATACAGGAGCGAGCATCAAGAGATTGCGATCGTACCCAACGTACCCTGACTTAAGAGGGGATAGTAAAATGGAAGCAGAGATCTGGTCTAAGAGTGATCTTTACTGTTTAACATTTACGAGGCCAATATTCAATAGGGATGTGAATCGTTTTTGAATGATTAAAATTATCGTCAGATAATTTTAAAATCATCCAAAATCGTTAGAGTGCAGATACAATACAAATGCCCCCGATTTATTTATTTTTTTTAACATTTTTTTTATACCGGGATTCATGTAAATTTTACATATCGTCTCGGTTTACATTGTAACTAAAGAACAGGCATGTGAAATGCAATTACAAAGAACAGGGCATAAAACTTGGCTCAGGTTACATGGGGAGAAACTTGGCACATAATTAAAAGGGGGGGAGAACAAACGCATATTAAAATTACAAGGCACTTAATATAATATAAGAGGAATAAAGCTATATGTTAGGCTGAAGAAGAGTAAGCTTATTAAACTGTAAGGGTGGCATGAATGGATAGTCTTACTGTAGAAAGTTGGCAGGTGTGATGGTGTTGATGTATGTTGATGTTGTAGATGTCGTAATTAGAATGCTTGCTCAAATAGCCAGGTTTTTAGTCTCTTTTTAAAGTTGATAGGGCAAGGTTCTGAGCGGAGTTCTGGCGGTAGAGAGTTCCATTGAGTAGGACCTACTACTGACATGGCTCGTTTGCTTAGAGAGGTTTTGATATATGTGGTTAGTAGAGTGTTTTTGTAGGCTGTTCTCGTCGGTCTGGTTGGAAGATGTGGTTGAAGTGGAATGTTGAGTTCCAGTGGAATGAGCTTGTGGATGGTTTTGTGAATGATCGTCAGTGTTTTGTATAGTACTCTGTATTTGATTGGGAGCCAATGTAGGTTTCTTAAGATGGGGATAATATGATCTCTCTTGTTGGTCTTAGTCAGAATCCTGGCAGAGGCGTTTTGCAACATTTGAAGGGGTTTAATGGTGTTAGCTGGATTTATCGTCAGGGGCATTTGTATTGTATCGTTAAATAGGGCGCGAGAAAACCGGCACACCAAAAAAACCCTAAAACCCACCCTGAACCTTTAAAAGAAATCCCCCACCCTCCCGAACCCCCCCCCCCAAAATGTTTTAAATTACCTGGGCTCCAGTGGGGGGGTCCCGACGCAATCTCCCTCTCTCTCTCTCTCTCTCTGGCCATGGCTGCATTGAGAAATGGCGCCAGCACTGGCGCCATTTCTCAACGCAGCGACCATCACCCATATAGTGAGGGCAAAGGTAGCGCCGGCGCCATTTTGAAGATTGGCAATACAGCCCGTGTGCAGGAGGTCACTCCCGGACCCCCACTGGACTTTTGGCAAGTCTTGTGGGGGTCAGGAGGCCCCCCCCCAAGCTGGCCAAAAGTCCCTGGGGGTCCAGCGGGGGTCCGGGGGCGATCTCCAGCAGGCATGACATCGGGAGCCAGGAAACAAAATGGCACCGGTGCTACATGATAAGGGCAAAGGGCCACCGGCGCCATTTCTCAACGCAGCCATGGCCAGAGAGAGAGAGGGAGATCGCGTCGGGAACCCCCAGTGGACCCCAGGTAATTTAAAACATTTTGGGGGGGTTCGGGAGGGTGGGGAATTTCTTTTAAAGGTTCGGGGTGGGTTTTAGGGTTTTTTGGTGTGCCGGTTTTCCCGCCCTCCCCCGATTTACGATTTTTAACGATTTTTTAAAACAAAAAAACCCGACGATAAGATTTCCCTCCCCCCCCCAGCCAAAATCGATCGTTAAGACGATCGATCACACGATTCACACCTCTAATATTCAATAGGCCGTTTAGTGGTCAATAGCCAGATAACTTGTACCATATATTGAATATATAAGTTTAAAGTTATTTAGTTGGATAAAAATATCCATACAGCAAAATGGTGCCTTCTGTTGGGAAGGATGCACTGGAGTTAATTAACTCCAGCACAATCCCAGCAGACGGCATCATTAGAAGAAGAAGAAAAAAGAATGAAGACTTAAGAAGAGGACCTCCGAGGACTGGGCTTCAGGCCTGGGGTCTGACCCCTTGGAAGACACCCAGGCATCAAGACCTGGCCTTTAGATCAGGCACGGCATCAGGTCTGGGTCGAGGCCCCAATGTTCGGACATGACATCCAGGCTGGGCCGTGGTGTCAGGCCACCTCCCAGGCACTGACCTAGGCCGAGACTCAGGTGTTGGAACCCAGCCTCTAGTCTGGGCCATGGTGTCAGGCCTGAGTCCAGTGGCATTGGGACATAGTCTCCAGACCGGGACATCAGACCTGGGTTTGAGCCCTGGCAAAGTCCATAGCCCAGGTGTTGGGACCTGGCCTCTGAGCTGGGCCCAGGAGTCGGGCCTGGGTCCTGGTTCAGGCCCATGCATCAGGACCTGGTCTTCAGGCTGGGCCCTAATGTTGGCATAGCTACGGGCTTCATCCTAGGTTGAAACTCAGGCATCACAATTTGAACTCTGAGCCAGGCCTTAGAATGAGGCATGGGTCTGGGCTGAGACCTAGTTGTCAAGATCCAACCTATGGACCAGTCTCTGGCACTTGGCTGGGCCCAGGCTCTGGCTTAGGCCGAGGCCCAGGTGTCAGGACTCAGTCTAAGGACTGGGCGGCCTTGACATCAGGCTCTTGTCTAGTCTGAGGCCCAGGCATCAGGACCTGGCCTCTGGATCAGGTCTTGGCATCAGGCTTGGGCTTAGGCGGAACCCCAGTCATCGGGACCCGGACTATGGACTGGACCCTGGTATTGAGCATGGGCTTTGGCTTTGAACAAGGCCAAGGACCTGGCTTCTGGCTTAGGCCCCAGTGTTGGGCCTAGCCTGAGGCATCGGGACCAGGCCTCCAAGTCTTGATCTTTCATACAGCTTAGGCAGAGGTTGCGGCAACTTACCGTGACCTCGGCCTACACAAGGCTGAGACTTTGGTGTGGGCCTAGGGCTTACCATCAGATCCCCACTGGGAAGATTCTGGCCCCAGCATTTTTCTGGGTGGGAGGGATGGGTGGTGAGGATGGGAGACCTTGGAAGTCTATCATTGAAACACGTGGTATTAGAAACTTTGACAATTTTAAATGCTGTATATGACGATGCTTATATGTATTTAAAATATAGGTTTAAGGACCGTCATACCACCCACGGTGCTCACAAGTTAGAACTTGTATCTCATGCACTTCATTTGGGTCACTTTTAATCATTGGTCCAGATCAGCTAGCATCCAAAATTTCAATATGCATTTTTTTGCTTTTTTGTATTTTTTTAAAACAGTATATATTGAAAGGTATGGTCCAAGAAAACAAACCGGTAACCGATCCAATGTGGCTAGTAGCAAACAAACAAACGGTGGAATCGGTAAAAATTGGACTTTATTGGATCTTGCCCGACTCTGGCCGAGTTTCGCTCATACGAGCTGCCTCAGGGGCTTTTCGAACCACTCGATTTGGCTCAGATCAGTGCAAGACTTGCCAAAAGTCCAGCAGGGGACCGGGAGCGACCTCCTTTCACGCCGGCCGTCCGATCCCAATACTCAAAATGGCGCCGATCGCCTTTGCCCTCACTATGACGACGATTGAGACTCAAAATCGCCATCCCGCCAATACTCAAAATGGCGCCGATTGCCGTCATAGTGAGGGCAAAGGCGATCGGCGCCATTTTGAGTATTGGGATCGGACGGCCGGCGTGAAAGGAGGTCGCTCCCGGACCCCCGCTGGACTTTTTGCAACTCTTGTGGGGGTCAGGAGGCCCCCCCAAGCTGGCCAAAAGTCCTTGTAGGTCCAATGGGGGTCCCGGAGCAACCTGCCGTCCGACGCCAGGACTCAAAATGGCGCCGATAGCCTTTGCCCATACTATGTCACAGGGGCTACTGGTGTCATTGGTCAGCCCCTGTCACATGGTAGGAGCACAAGATGGCGCCAGTGACCATGTGACAGGGACTGATCAATGGCACCGGTAGCCCCTGTGACAAAGGCTATCGGCGCCATGATGAAACTAGCACCGAGGGTCTGAGTGAGTTCCCGGACCCCACCGCTGGACCACCAGGGAGTTTTGGTAAGTCTTGGGGGGGTCAGGAGGGTGGGGGGGGGTTACATTTTTATTTAGGCCGAATAAAACAGAAATCTGTTTAATACGTGGGGAGTCGTGATGCGTTTCGCCTCCCCACGTATTTAACAGATAGCAAAAAATAAGTTGCGGATTACAAATACGTGGAAAACGGATGCACACCTCTAGGTTTTATTGTAGTAGCAGGAAGACCTTGCAGGATGGAATTGCAGTAATCGACCTTGGAGAACAGAATGGCTTGGAGAACAGATCTGAAATCATGATGGAATAGAAGAGGCTTGAGTTTTTTGAGTACGTGTAGTTTGTAGAAGCACTCTTTCGTAGTGTGGTTTATAAATTTCTTTAGGCTCAGGTGGCTATCTATTATGACTCCAAGGTCTCTTGCATGGGAGATTTGTGTGTTAGTGTGCAGCTGGTGATGGAAGGGACTGCCTTCTGGGGTGATGAGCAGGAGTTCTGTCTTGGCAGTGTTAAGCACCAAGTTGAGGCTTGAAAGGTGATGGTTGATCGTTTGCAAGTGAGAATCCCATAGTTTGACTGCTGAATCCAGTGAGTTAGATATGGGGATTAAAATTTGAACGTCGTCTGCGTATATGTAGAACTTCAGTTTTAGTTTTGAGAGTAAATGGCAGAGAGGGAGTAGGTAAATATTGAACAGGGTGGGCAATAAAGAGGAGCCCTGGGGGACTCCAAATGGGGAGTTAGTGCGAGGAGATTCCTTGTTATTGATTTTAACCTTATAGCCTCTGTTGCTAAGGAATGAGTCGAACCATCTGAGAGCGGATCCTGCGATTCCTATGTCTGATAACCGGTTTAGAAGGGTAGTATGATTTATGGTGTTGAAAGCTGCAGAGATATCGAGACGTGCTAGGAGGAAGGACTGTCCTTTGTCAATGCCAATATATACCTGATCTAAGAGTGAGATGAGGAGGGTTTCGGTGTTGTGTTCTTTTCGGGTTGTTCTTCCATGCATGTACTAGTTGCCACATGAAGGAGCTTAGTCTGGGGTCATGTTTAGGTCAGGGGGAGCAATATAATGCACAAACATTACTTCCCTTAAAATAAAAGTGCCTGTTGTAAAGGCAGGAGGAAACAACCGTGGGTAATTTCAAAGCAAAAGGAAACATGCATGTGGCTTTGAAAAGGGGACAAAGACCATGGGGAAAAAGGTCCCCATGGATTTTGTCTCAAAATGCACAGTTGGACAAGGGCCCCTATAACCTTCACATGAAGAGAGCATTTTATTGACGTTCTTTGTTTTATCTCGTTAGCTGTTATTTATACTTCTTGTATTAAGATCTTATATGTTCTATCTGGTTTTTATACTGTTTTTTGCTTTCAGTAATGGAAGCCAATTTGCTAAATTGTTTTAAAAATGGCAGATCAAAGACAAACAAACAAAGATATTTTAAGGGATTTTCCTAGAGTCTGTGCGATTTTCTTTGCCTGATATCCCCCTCTTCAGATTGGAGATCAGTAACCTCTCTTCTGAAATCATGTGCCTTAACCCCAGTCCTCACTCGCATTGCAAAATTCCTTTCAGATTGAATGTTTATTATGGTAGGTCGCTGATAACTCTTTGACAGCCTTTTACAAAACCTGTCCGGTCAGCTCACAGAGGAATACGTTTGCCTTCAAAGGAATTTCTAATGAAAACAAAGCAAGAACATTTCAGATGTTTGTAGGAGGAGAAGAACACTGAAAGAGTGAGTAGGTAAGTTATCTGGGGAAGGCTATGCGTATCACTGAATATATTCAGATAAAGTTATGGGCACAACTTTACCCAGAATGCATTTGGGATAGGTGATTTTCTGACCAGACTTACATGTATAACTTTAGCCAGATAGCACTCAACATCTGCTTTCACTTCGCTCCTATAACACCTCCTTCACCACTTCTTTAAGGCCAGGTAAACCATGTGCACAATGAGCTGAGTGCTCATCATGCATCAGCTCGCCTGGAGGAAATATTCAGATCTTGGCTTTTGTCTGGCTAATCTTAAATTATCAACCTCTACCTTTTTAAAATGTCAGTCTTTGTAGTTACACTAAGAGGTTAATTTTTAAAGGGTTTAAATGCCCAACTTTTGAAATTAGCTCCTAAATTTGCCCTTCTGGAAATGTGTTGAGACAGAATCCCTAAATTTGTACTATGTTCTCTCACCCTAGCTTGATGGTACCATCAAGCTAAAGTGAGATAACATAGTACAAAATGTCATCTTTGTGAGACTTTCCTCACTCCAAATAACATCAAATCTTCACCAAGGTGTTTGTTCTCTCTCTCTCTCTCTCTCTCCCCCTTAGTGAAAAATAGGGATTATTGCAGGGCATGCTAAATTTACCACATCACATGATACTACTGATCCAAAGCAGTAAGGTGTGGTAAATCAAAGATGTCCATAGCCACACCCCTTTTTGTTATTAACACTTTTTGTTGAATCTAGGGGTTAGTCTGGTAAATTAGAGTGAAAGTACATGCCTAACATCAGCACCAAACTTAGGAGTTTAATTCTTTTTGAATATAGGTCGCTAAGATCAGCTTTTTTCCTTTAGAAAGAATGGGAGAGAAACAGTAAACTCTAATGCATTTATGTGCATAAGTGAATGTTCTATGGCAGCTGCACAGGTTATTAAATTGTATGTATTTCTGCTCTAAAAGTACTTGCATAGGCTTTAGTATGTGCAAATACTTCCAATGCAAGAAAATGTTTACTTTCTCTACCTATTTTATAAACATATGCATATATATTCTAGGTACATAAAACAGATAGGGGCAGATATTAAAAGCTACGTGCAGGCGTAGATTTGTGCACGCAACCTGGCACGCACAAATCTACGCCCGATTTTATAACATGCACGCGCAGTCACGTGCATGTTATAAAATCCAGGGTCGGCGCATGCAAGGGGGTGCACACTTGTGCACCTTGCACGGGCTGAGCCCTAGGGGAACCCCGATGGCTTTCCCCGTTCCCTCCGAGGCTGCTTCAAAATCAGAGCGGCCTTGGAGGGAACATTCCTTCCGCTCTCCCCCCACATTCCCCTCCCTTCCCCTACCTAACTCGCCCCCTATCCTTATCTAAATCGCCCCCCTGCCTTTATTTTGTTTTTTACGCCTGCCTCTGGCTGCCGGCGGGCGATCACCCGGCACGGCCGCTGTGCTGGAGGCCTCAGTCCTGCCCCCTTCCTGCCCCTTTTTCAAAACCCCTGGACATACACGCGTCCCGGGGCTTGCAAAATAGGCTCAGCGCGCGCAGGGCTTTTAAAATCTGGCCCATAACATGGAAGCATAAAATCCCCAATTTATACCTGGAGGCAGGTATTTTATAAAGTCTGTGCATTTATGATTTTGAAAATACTTGTGTGGGTACTTGAAATCACCAGCTCGCTGACACCTCTGCCAGTTCACCCAATCCATCTCCAGTTCACCGAGACCCTTCAGCACTTCTCTCTGAACCCCCAACTGTTCATCCAGACCTCCTTCTCAAAAGCTGCAACCAATATACAAGTCCCATTTCATACCAGTCGACTAGCAGGTGTAAAAGTGTATGAATATGCATATATCTCTTATAAAATAGCAAATGCAATGTGTATTTCTCAGCCAGGATGTGGAATTCCCCAGCCCTTCTTTCTTTCTGCCTGTAAAATGTACGTGTGAAATGGAAAATTTGCACATACTCTCAACATTTATAAAATAGCATATCCGTGAGTACATGCTACTTATGTGCATAAATGCTATTTTTACACACAAAACCCATTTGAAAATGTAATCATTAGTGAATTGGGCCCCAAATCAATAACTATGTTAAAATTGAACCAGTGGTGAATTTCAAACACCTCAGAGGACTTCCGGAGCCACAGGGACATTGTCCCCACAGTCCTGCAAGTCCATTTTCAAAGGGAAACCCCACATGATATTTCCTTCTAAAAATGAGGCTGGCTGTGGGACTGAGGGACCATTCTCGGAGTTTACATTTGCACCTGCTTTGAAGGAAGCTCTCATGTACCCATGGGAAAGTCTGAATGAAATTCCCATGTGTACTCTTCCTTCCCTGACCCTACCCAATCCCTTTTTAATTATAGTTAAAAGTACTCTTGTGTTGGTGAGTACTTTTATCTGTAAGGGAGGCCGGGCAATTTTCAACTTATTCCTGAATAAAACGTTGAACATCATCCTCAGTATTACTAATACTTTCCATAATATTTTTAATAGGGCTAAAGCTAGTAAAGATCAAGTATGTTGCTTTAATATTTCTGATAAGAATGAGACTCTGTTAGTGAAAGTTATTTGGGCATTGGAAATGGACACCCAAGTAGACTGACAGAAACTGTTATAGAGACATCTTTGCTGACATTAGATGCAAAGTGCGCCATCGGCAGATGAGAGAGTGTCAGCTTTGTCGGGTGGCAGCCTCTCCCGAGTTGCTGCTCACACAATATCTCAGAATGTGGTTCTTTTAGAATCAGAGTGAAAGTCGATTAAAATTAAAGTTCTGACAACCTGGAAATGTTTCACTAGATATAAAAAGAAGGAACTTAAGTTTTACACGTGCATTTGTTTGTATTTTGCACAGAGTGGGAGTAAGATAAAATAAATCTCCCTTGGGTTCTGCCAGGTACTTGTGCTTTGGACTGGCCATTGCCAGAGACAGGATGCTGAGCTCGACAGACCTTGCCCTGACCCAGCATGCCATACCTTACGTTCTTATGTTTTCAAAATAAGAGTGGAGCCCTCGTTCTCTGGCTTTCCTGGCAAAAATGTGAGCAATGCGTAACAGCTGTCTCTCTGCTACTGCATGCAGGGATTAGATACCGAAGTTGCAAGCTGAGAAAGAGAGAGAGAGTGACGCCACCCAGCAATAATCTATGATGGAGTTATGGCAGGTCAAGGTAGACCCCTTCAAGAGATCAAACCTTCTATCGTTGATGGAGAAAGCTCCCTCATAAGGACCGAATTGTCTTTAATAGTGTAAAGAGCCATTCCCTGCATTTTTCTTGTGAGATTGTGTTTAAATCCATATGGATCTAATTCTACTGTGAAATTTAATTTGTGCCCACCTCAGCTGTTAATACAATGTACAAATAAGGAATTCAGCACAGCTAAATCTTCTAAGAGCTCAAAAGCTCAGAACGACTTTCTTCTCCCGTATTTTGCCATCTTTACTGAATTCTACAGGTTTACTTTTCAACGCCTGTCAAAATGCCTCCCATAATGTGGATTTCATATCATTTTTCTTGTCAGCTAAAATTAAATACCATATATTTTGCTGACATGAGATACTGCTTTTCGTTTTCTTCTATAGGTTGTAGATTTTCTAGATGACTTCAGCCTGTCAAAGATGGACTGAGTCTGCCCTAGCTTAAATACTCACCTCAGTGAATGTAGGTATGGGCTTGTGGTCCTGCTTTTATTTTTTAATTTATTAAGGCAGCCCAAACTACAGATTGCTGCCTGGAATGGAAAAAAATGAAGACTGTAACAGTATGTCTCTGTCAGACTGTCTGAAAGTTAAAGGAAGCCCTGTATCTGCTGATGGTTCCCGCTTATTCTCACTAGCAGAAAACCAGGTCTTCTGAGAACATCACTGATCCTCCAAACCTGTCCACCATCATTTCCTCTACTTCACACTTATCTGTGCCAGCAAGTTTTCCCAGGCAATAAGCCCAGGTTTTTCTTTTCAAAACTGGAAAAAGAAGGTGATAATGCCTCAGTGAAGGTGATTGGTAAGATCTCATCTGGAAGACTATGTAGAGTTCTGGAGGCCATATCTCCAGAAGGACTTGGGCTGGAGGCACTGCAGTATAGAGAGAGGTTACCAAAACAGAAGATAAAAAAAGGACCTTAATATGTATACTCTTGAGGAGAGATGGGGGATTATGATAGAGATGTTCAAATACTTCAAATATATACATTAGGTACTGTTGTCATGGTGGTAGTCAGATGTAAGCTGGAAACATGTGGGGCTGTAATGGCTCAATGCCTGGGTGGAAACAGCAGAGGCCAATATGATAGGAGCTGCCTTCTTTCAGAGACATCCACAAGCCAAAGGGATTTTATCTGAGTTTCAGCCGCAGTCTGGGTTTGGAAGAGGCCAGGACTGGGGCTGGGATAGGCAGAGTTGTACTGCCTGAGGTGGCAGCCAGCAGCCACAGGGATGCAGCATCTCTCTCTTTCTGTGTCAGGGGAGACGTGACAGCTGTATAAACAAGCCTCGGCAGCTGATACTGGAGAAAGCGACAAGATCCTAGTGCTCGACTTAGGTTGACAGTGACGTAAAGATGACGTCACAATCATGATGGCACCACCACAGAGTGAAAAAAATATATAAAAATATAAACAAATGAAAGGTTTAGGGCTCTGGCATGCCTAGAGGGCATCTGATTGTGACCCAGGAAGCTTTATGAAACATCTATAAACACTGGGACATCTCCATGTCTAGCAAGTACGAAAATTCTATGCCAGATTCTATCTCCAGCAGCTGCAGAGAGCAGTCCTGGCAACCATAGGAGACTCAAGGACAGCCTCCCGGCTATAAGAGGAAGATAACAAGGTCAAATGCCAACAGAGGGACAATGGAGGAGTAATGAGACCATCTTCCCTGGGGTTTTAAGGGCCAGCACAAACAATTTAGAAACATCAAGATAAAATAATAACAGCCGCCATCTGTATCAGGGAGGTGAGCTGGGTGAGAGAAGGCTATGTGAGAACTATAAGTGTATGTAATGAGATCGGTAGAGCAGGGATACCATAGAGAGGAAAATTGTTACAATTGGAACAGTACATAAAACATAAGAAATTGCCATACTGGGTCAGACCAAGGGTCCATCAAGCCCAGCATCCTGTTTCCAACAGAGGCCAATCCAAGGCAAGTGTACCTGGCAAGTATCCATCATTAAATGAAAAGATCCCAAGCTACTAATCCTTATTGATTAATAGCAGTTTCTGGCCTTCTGCTCTAGGAGCTTATCCAAACCTTTTTTAAATTCAGTTACACTAACTGCTGTAACCACATCCTCTGATAATGAATTACAGAGCTTATTTATGCATTGAGTGAAAAATAATTTTCTCAGATTTGTTTTAAATGAGCTACTTGCTAACTTCATGGAGTGCCTCCTAGTCCTTGTATTATCCAAAAGAGTAAATAGCTGATTCACATTTACCCATTCAAGTCCTTTCATGATTTTGTAGACCTCTATCATATCTCCCCTCAGCCGTCTCTTCTCCAAACTGAACAGCCCTAACCTCTTTAGCCTTTCTTCATCCCTTTTATCATTTTGGTCGCTCTTCTCTGTACTTTCTCCAGTGCAACTATATATTTTTTGAGATGCGGTGACCAGAATTGTACTCAGTACTCGAGGTGTGGTCTCACCATGGAGCATGGAGCAATACAGAGGCATTATGACATCCAACATTTTATTCATCATTCTGTTTTCTTTCTTCAGTGCCGCAGCACACTGAGTCAATGACTTCAATGTATTATCCACTATGACGCCTAGATCTCTTTCCTGGGTAGTAACTCCTAAAGTGAAAGCTAACATCGTGTAAACACAGCAAGGGTTATTTTTCCCTATATACATCACCTTGCACTTGTCCATATTAAATCCCATCTGCCATAGGGACATCCAATCTTCCAGTCTCACAAGGTCGTCCTGCAATTTATCATAATCCCTTGAGATTTAGCTACTCTTTATAATTTTGTGTCATCCGTAAATTTAAGCACCTCACGAGGAGGAAGTGACATCATCACAACTGATGGCTGCTTGAGTCACGAGCTCCTCTCTCAGCCTATAATTTGCTATGTTTTGGAGCTAAAGATGTGTTGAGATCCTGGGAAATTGACAGTGATGACCACGGATCGCAAATCTGTTGATTTTAAATATTTTTGTTAACAAAAACCTGAAGCACGCAAGAGCAGGGCCGACAATCATGGCGCGGGCTCGGAACAGCCCGATGAATCAATTAAATCCTGATGACGTTTTTAACATTACTTCCGAGAAGGCCACGACGCATACAGAATTTTGGGACTGGTTCAGTAGTTTGAGACAGGACCTGAAAAGTTACAAAAAAGATATCCATGGGATATTGGAAGAAATCACCTCACTCGGTCATAGAGTGGACAAAATCGATACAAGAGTAGATGCTCAGACCGAGATCAATAAGCAACTGCAAGATGTATGCACAGAACTTCAGGAGGAAATCTCTGCTATGAAAGCTAAACTTGCTGATTTGGAAAAAAGAGCAAGGAGGGGGAACCTCCAATTCAGAGGATTTTTGGAATCACCAGCTAATGCTGATTGTGCATCAGTAATCAGCCACTTCTGCAAATTCCACTACCCCAGACATTAAACGATAGAGCACACAGGGCCCTGAAACCGGCAAATTCCAATCAAATGTGTGATATCATAGTTTGTTTTCACAACTTTTCTTTGAAAGAAAAAGTGGCTGCTGTGGCAAGGAAACAATCAATCTGGTCGTGGGAGGATCAAGACATATCAGTGTTTGTGGACCTGTCCCAAGCTAATCTACAGAACCGACAATCTGAGGGAAGTGACCGCATTCTTACGGAGAGAGAATATAAAGTAAAGAAGGCTGCACCCATTCAGATTAACCTTTCCGTGGGATAGGGTGCCTTTCTGGATACGATCTGTTGCTGAAGTGGCTACAATATTGAAAGAATGGGGATTCTCCGCTCCTGCGTCCTAAATCACCGGAAATAAAAAATTAATCTCTAAAGATCAACACCCTAGATGGCAAAGAGCGAGTGCCAGAAATAGCAGACTGAAAAGAAATTCAGACACACAAGGGAAACCAAACGAAGCTCCATGATTCAGCAGTCATTTCTCTTCTACTCTTGCTAGGAATTTAATCTATCCTTTTAGGTTACAGGGTGTTTCGAGAGAATTGGCTTTCTTAATAGTCACAATCCTCCAACTTACCTAGTCGATTTGGAAGGAGAGATTCTATTGCATTCTGCTGTTTTTTGATGTTAAGTAAATAGCTCCCATTATGGCTGCCTCTTGAGGTAGCTTTATGTTGCTGGCTTGAGGGAGCTCTATGTTTCATGTTCTTTTCCTCCCTTGGGGCAGGAGTATTGGATCTGCGGGATGCGGCCAGCCACCCACACCGCAGACACCATCCCATCAAAAATCCTCCTTACCATTCCTACCGCCATTGCAAAACCAATAGCAGACATTATAAATTGCTCCATCACCACCGGCAAAGTTCCCGACCCCCTTAAGCTTGCTATTGTAAAGCCTCTACTAAAAAAACCCACCCTTGACCACAATGATCCTGCAAACTACAGACCCATATCGAATCTACCTTTTATCTCCAAAATCATGGAGAAGGTGGTCAACACCCAACTCACAGAATTCCTAGAAGAAAACAATATTTTACACCCTTCCCAATATGGCTTCCGCCAAGACCGAAGCACCGAAAAACTCCTACTCGCCATAACAGATACCATCCTTAAGGGCATGGACCACAGCCAATCCTACATCCTTGCCCTCCTAGATATCTCAGCCGCATTTGATACTGTGAACCATCAAATCCTAGTATCACGCTTATCCGAGATAGGCATATCAAACACAGCCCTATCGTGGTTCTCCTCATACCTAGATCATAGAATGTACTTAGTCAAACTCGATGACTTCGAATCCGCTCACATTCCCCTCACGCAGGGCGTCCCACAAGGCTCCTCCCTATCATCCACCCTCTTCAATATTTACTTACTCCCACTCTGCCACTTACTCTCTAAACTAGGACTGAAATTCTTCCTATACGCAGATGACGTACAAATTTTGATTCCCATTCGAAAATCCCTCAACGAAACCCTGCAGTACTGGGAAACTTGTCTGACCTCCATCAACTCACTCCTCTCCAATCTCCACCTTGCACTCAACACCTCCAAAACTGAAATCCTTATCCTAACAAATCAATCTTCTGACTCGATCCACCATACGATCCAAAACGCCTCACAAGCTCAATCACTACCACATAGCGTCAGAGACTTAGGAGTTTACCTAGACAACCAACTAAATTTGAAATCCCACATTAAATCACTGCTAAAAGGAGGCTTCTTTAAACTCCAAACCCTCAAAAAACTGAAGCCCCTCCTTCACGCCCATGATTTCCGCACCGTCATGCAAACCACCATGTTATCCAAACTCGATTATTGCAACGCCCTTTTCCTAGGCCTCCCAGTCTCTACTACTAAACCTCTTCAAATCCTCCAAAATGCCATGGCACGTATCCTAACAAACACAAGAAAATCCGATCATATCACTCCCATACTACAAAATCTCCACTGGCTCCCCATTGCATTCCGTTCCCAATACAAAACACTTACCATCCTACATAACACCCTATACAAAAACAGCTCCCCCTGGCTTGAAGATATGCCTCAATTCCGACAATCGAACCGCCCCACCAGAAACGCCCTCGCCGGCACCCTCCAAACCCCCTCACTCAAAATTGGGCACCTCACCGCCACCAGGGAAAGAGCCTTCTCTATCGCAGGCCCCTCCCTCTGGAACTCCCTCCCGGCCAAACTCCGACTAGAACCATCCCTGAGCCACTTCAAAAAAGGAATAAAAACATGGCTGTTTAAACAGGCCTACCCCAACTCCTCTCAACCCTAGGCCTCCCACGCATGCAGGAACCTGCATTCTATATACAGCCCTTCCCACCTTTCCCACCCTGGTCACCCTTCCAGCACACCCCATGCTCCCCCTAACTCCCCCCCTCCACTCCCCCCCCCCCCCGCCTTTTAGCCTCTTCAGCCTCCCCCCCCGCCTTCTTTACCATATCAATCTCTCCTTTACCTTTACCTCCCCTCTCGCATATTTTCTCCCCCCCTTTCCCTCTCCCCTCACCCCTCCCCCCAACGTTGTAAATAAGTTCACATATGTAATATGTAATTTTAAACCCATATCTTTCCAATTAAGTTATCCATGCTTGCTTTCTCTTTTCTCTCGTTCTTCGCTTTTTACCTTGTTCCTTTTATCCAATTATTATCCAATTCTCCCAGTTAAACCCCCCTTGTTCAATTTAATTTCCTTTCCTTTCTCAGTTAATTGTGAACCGACATGATGTGTCCTACGAATGCCGGTATATTAAAAAAAAAAAAAAAAATGTTAAATAAAGTTATAGCAGATCCATAAGATACTGTGAAGGGATAGTTTTTGGTTCATTCTTGGGTAAGGGAATATGCACATTGCAATTATGTTTGTATGTGAATTGTGAAACTACTTTGATTTCTTGTCTCTCTGGACAGCTGGTGTCAACTGGCAAAGTGTACATAGAATGCGCTGATTATTTTAACCATTTATTTATTTATTTAATTGCTTTTACATACCGACATTTGATCAAAATATCACATTGGTTTACATATAACTGAACAAATAAGGCAAGGTCTGCTTATTTTACATTGTAACATGGTAACTTGCTTAATAGTAAAAGAGATACATTTAAATTAACTGGTTCATATAAATAAATCATTACACGTTGTAACTTGAGAAGAAACGTTAAGTCTAAAGATCAATGTTTACATTGTAATTTGAAAGGAGACGATGTACATAACGATCTTCATTGAGTCTAATGATGGTTAAATGGAGGTTGTTCTTTTGTGGGTAGTATTTAGGGAGTGGCCTGGGAGGGGGCGGAGGGGAGAGGAGGCAGACGGGGGAGGGGTGGATGGGGGAGGAGGAGGGGAGGGGGTGGGATATATATAAATAAATATCGAGAGTGATGCAGGGTGGGTTACATCTGGTCGGAATAGCGGTTAGGGGGTTTTAATTGGGTATAGAGTTGAGCTCAGGTCGGGGCTATGTATCAGGGGGGAAGGCTTTTAACCATGCTGGGTTGCCAGACTTTCTCTTTCTTATCTCTCTTCTATACTCCTTAGTTGTGGTCCAAGATGGCACCTTTTCCTTATGTGTGTCTGACGTATGCCTCTTTCTTTTACCCAAACATGAGGAGGAGCTTAGGATCATGATATAATTAGGGCTGAACTGGGCTCTTCAAGTTCCCCATGACCTCTTTTCGTGTAGTCTCTCTTAATGTTAAGGGCTTAAACTCTCTTTTAAAAGACATTTATTTTTCAAAGAAATGGGGAACCTGAAAGTGGATATTATATTTGTTCAAGAGTCCCATTTAAAAAGTCGGTATGAATCTCTATTAAAGTCCAGTATGTATCCTAAACAGTTTTTCACTCCTTGCACTAAAATGTCTAAATATACAGGGGTGTGCATATTCTTTTTGGTGCATTTTGTGTTTGAATGTATTAGAGACCTATTGGGAAGATACTTATTGCTGCAAATATTGGTCAATAATAGAGTAGAATACACACTAGTTAATATATATTCTCCAAATAAAGATCAGTGTGCATTTCTAAACTCGCTGCATCAGGTACTACTTTCACACAGCAGGGGTAAGCTACTTTAGGGGGAAATTTCAATTTGGTCAGATCACCTCCTCTCGATGCATCCAGGGGAGGTGTATCGGCGCCCTCATCATAGAGCTAAATTGAAAGAACTTATGGAGAACTGTCAATTGATCAATGTATGGAGGGCACATTACCCATCATCTCGTTCCTACACTTTTTACTCCCCCTCACATACCTCTCATTCGAGAATAGATTATTTTCTTTCAGATAACGCCATCTTTAATAGTTTTGCCAAATCTGCCACATCCCCAGTTGGTTAGACATTACTTTTGAACAATATGATAAAGGGTTTTGTTTTTGGTGATTAAATGATTCTTTGTTATCCGATTATAGGGTTTAATGATTCCCTCTCAGCTAACATTATGGATTTTTTAGCAAGGAATGATATAAAGGAAACCTCCCCTCCTATAGTGTGAGATTGTCTGTCTAAAACATATGTATGCGGCCTCCTGATATCTAGAGCCACGTTTATTAAAAAACAAAACACTCACGAATCCCACTACTCATGAATCCCACTACTACCCAAGAAAGAGATCTAGGCGTCATAGTGGATAACACATTGAAATCGTTGGTTCAGTGTGCTGTGGCAGTCAAAAAAGCAAACTGATTGTTGGGAATTATTATAAAGGGAATGGTGAATAAAATGTAAAATGTCATAATGCCTCTGTATCGCTCTATGGTGAGACCGCACCTTGAATACTGTGTACAATTCTGGTCGCCGCATCTCAAAAAAGATATAATTGTGATGGAGAAGGTACAGAGAAGGGCGACCAAAATGATAAAGGGAATGGAACAGCTTCCCTATGAGGAAAGACTAAAGAGGTTAGGACTTTTTAGCTTGGAGAAGAGACGGCTGAGGGGGATATGATAGAGGTGTTTAAAATCATGAGAGGTCTAGAACAGGTAGATGTCAATTGGTTTTTTACTCTTTTGGATAAAAGAAAGACTAGGGGGCACTCCATGAAGTTAGCATGTGGCATATTTAAAACTAATCGGAGAAAGTTCTTTTTCACTCAACGCACAATTAAACTCTGGAATTTGTTGCCAGAGGATGTGGTTAGTGCAGTTAGTGTAGCTGTGTTTAAAAAAGGATTAGATAAGTTCTTGGAGGAGAAGTCCATTACCTGCTATTGATTAATTTGACTTAGATAATAACCACCACTATTACTAGCAATGGTAATATGGAATAGACTTAGTTTTTGGGTACTTGCCGGGTTCTTATGGCCTGGATTGGCTACTTTTGGAAACAGGATGCTGGGCTTGATGTACCCTTGGTCTGACCCAGTATGGTATGTTCTTATGTTCTTAATCCCAAACTTTGCGTGGGGTAATCTCAATCCTATCTCGCAAACATCAAGCTACAGGCTCACAAAAAACGCTACTACAGCAATCCAAGGTCTCATGAAGTTAGAATCAGCAAAGATGATCCATATGCTGGAGATCTCGAAAGAAGAATATTTTGAAAGGGGCAATAAAGCGGGGAAAAATCTAGCAAATAAATTGAAGAACCCTTTACCAGAATACAATCATCAAAATTAAGGATGAAGGGGGAGGGGGGGCTTACTCACAAACAAGTCTTATATTCGCAAATGATTTCTTCAATTCTATACAAATCTCTATGCATCAGAGTCTAATATTACTCAGGACTTTATAGAGAATTATCTTAAAGGGGTCTCCCTCCCTACTGTAACTGATGGTGTGAGGGAAGAGATGGATAAGGAAATTACGACCATGGAAATCTTAAATACAATCAAAACATTTAAGATGGGTAAATCACCTGGCCCAGATAAGTCTCACAGCTAAATTTTATAAACAATTTGGCCCGTATATCGTAACATGTTTACAAAAGGTATTCAACTATTTGAGAAATGGGGGGTCATTACACCATAACTCAAATATTGCTGGAATAACTGTATTACTGAAACCAGGTAGAGACCCTGCATTATGTGGGTCATATAGACCAATTTCATTATTAAATATTGACCTCAAGTAGTGGCCAAAATTTTAGCAGGGCTTCTAAATAAGTTTATGGCAACCCTTATTCATCAAGACCAAGCAGGCTTTATCCCAAGGAGACTAGCAGGGGACAATGTCCGCAAGCTAGTCTATTTTATGTAGTGGGCTCATAGGAACAGCACAGAATCCATATTCCTCTCCATCAATGATGAAAAAGCCTTCGATATGGTCCACTGGCCTTATTTGTTCGGAGTTCTGTCAAAGATGGGATTTGGGACTTATTTTCATACATGGTTAGCTAACTTATATGAGCTCCCCAGAGTGTGTATTAAAGTTAATTGAGATTACTCTGACTATTTCCTGGTGGGAAGAGGGACCAGACAGGGCTGCCCCCTATCCCCTATTTTGTTTGCCTTGTTTCTGGAACCCTTGGCTATTACTATTCTCAATAACCCTGGCATAACTGGTTTTACTTTAGATAATAGTTCCTTTAAAATCTCCTTCTTTGCCAATGACATTAGGTTTACTATTACGAACCCACATAACTCCCTATTGGCAATTGAACAAGCCCTACATACTTTCAGCCACGTTTCAGGGTTTAGGGTGAACTGGGAGAAATCTGAAATTCTTAACATCTCCTGCTTTCCTGGCTTGGCCACATTGCGACGGTTAAGATGAATTTCTTACCCCACCTGCTTTACTTGTTTCAATCTTTGCCCATCCCTATCACTAATAATATCCTGAGGAGCTGGCAAAAAAAGGTTTTTCGTTTTCTTTGGAAAAGGCGACCTCCCAGGGTCAGTACCAAGCTAAGATGGAAGGTGGCCTTGGGATCTCCAACCTCATGTGGCACTATGTAGCTGCACAGTTGAGACCCTTGATCTTATGGCATCATGTAGTAGATGCTAAGCACTGGGCTACAAAAGAACAATCACAAATGTCTGGGATGCCTCTTGCCGCAACCCCATGGCAAGCTAGAAAGACATGAAGGGCTTGTCCCCAAATGCTCCCAACCACACGACACACCTTGACTTTATGGGAGAAGTGGAAAATGAAATTAGTGGGTCTCAAATCATTTTACCATTTCATTAATCTATTCCATAACAGCAGCTTTTCACCTAATCATTCTGTACATTCATTTGCAGTATGGAAATCTTGAGGTATTTGTCACCTTGAGCACATTTGGCAGGGAGATCATATAATATCTTTCAAATCCCTATGCTCGAAACAGCAATTGCCTACCTCAGAGTTCCTCACATATCAGCAGATACATCATTTCTGTAAGAGTAATAAACTAGGCGACATGGGCAAGTCTCTGTTCGAGGGTTTCTGTTGTGCCCCTTATAATTTTAAAGGCCTTATCTAAACAATTTACAAATTGTTGAATGTGAGACTTAAGGCTACACCATTTCATTTCATTTCATTTATTAAAATGTATTAATCGCTTAACAAAACAAAATTGAGGCCTAGGCGATTTACAATAGAACATACATAAAATAGTATCAAGAAACAAACACCAAAAATATCACATGCTTGGAACAGGACCTTTCTAGAGAAATCTCTTCTGATGATTGGCAGGATGTCTATGAACAAATAGGCCAAACCTCTATCTCGTCCTTGTTGGTTGAAAATAGCTATAAACTACTTTACAGATGGTATTTATCCCCTGATAGACTAATGAAAATGTCACCCAATTATGATGGGATGTGTTAGAGGGGTTGTACTCATTGTGGAAACAGATCGAAGTTACTCTGTCCAATATATTATCTGAACCTGTGCATTTACAGATGGATTTGGCACTTTTAAATAACTCGAGACCTGGCAACCAATCTAACTTGTATCCTTTTATTACACAGGCTTGCCAAAGCTTAGAAGCAGACCTCCATTCCAACATTGGCGAGTGTTTTGATGATAATGTTTATACTATGAACAAATTAACAGTAGAAAAGCATCGCAGTCTGAAACGCTTCCATTCAGTTTGGGACCCTTATCTAAACTGGATTAAATCCCATGCTTAGTGCCCATGATATGATCGATAGATACCATTCTGAAATTTCTCCCACTTTATTTCTAGGAAGCATGGAACAAGGGATGTTCATGGTATATCCTGTCTATTTGGGGACTTGATGGTTGGAAAGTAGAGATTGACACTTTGTCTTATCGACACTCTCTTTTTTGCTGCACCTATCAAATTAGGGGGAGGGGAGGAGTCAGAGCAGAGAAGGGAGGGGGAGGAGTCGACTGCAGCCCTGCAGCCGGTGTTAATGTGAGGAACATTATCGCCGGCAGTAGCGCAGTGAATAGCTACACCTTTTATGGTGTCGTTATTCGCTGTGAAAGGCTTCAGCCGGCCCCACCGCGGCCGGAGAAATCGCACCGCCTCAGTGCAAATGTCTGCAGCCTTTCGCAGACCCGCCCCCTTTTTCACGGGATTCATCAATCTGCAAGGAATGATGAATCCTGCCCTTAGTAAGATCTAATGTTGTGATGTGCATAAGGAGAAGAAGGGAGGTGGGGAGGGGTAATGTAATGTATTGGTATGTTTAAAAAATGGTTGTTCTGATGTTTATTTGCTCAAGTCGTATGTATGATCTCTGAAGAATAGCAATAAAAATGTTTATTCAAAAAAAAATTTGATCACCTCACTCGTCATGTCCCTTTCCAGATCATTTATAAATATATTAAAAAGCACTGGTCCTAGTTCTGGGAATCTACTGTTTACCTTTTTCCACTGTAAAAACAGACCATTTAATCCTACTCTCTGTTTCCTGTCTTTTACCCATTTTTCAATCCACAAAAGGATATCGCCTTCAATCCCCTGACATTTTAGGTTTTTTAGAAGTCTGTCATGAGGGACTTTGTTGAACGCCTTCTGAAAAACCAAACACACCACGTGTATTGGTTCACTTTTCTCCACCTGTTTATTTGCCCCTTTATAAAAATGAAGGAGATTGTGAGCCAAGGCTTCCCTTGGGTAAATCCATGCTGGCTGTGTCCCATCAAACCTTGTCTATCTAACTGTTCTATGATTTTATTCTTTATAACAGTTTCCATTATTTTTCCTGGCACTGAAGTCAATTCCAAAAATGTATCGTGAATTGCGTCATGGCCATTTTGGACATAGCACACAGCTTAACACCAGGGGAAAGCTGTAGTTATTTCCGGCATTAAAACCATGTGATAGCATGCGTTATGCTATCACACAGTGCGATATGGTCCCTAATTTAACTAAAACCCGCCCAAACTCCTCTCCCAATCCTGCCCACCTCAAAAGTTTGCATTTGCGCCTCATGATATTATACTTTTCACATGTGTTAATGCCATAACACATTTTGATGCTTGATCCTATTATTTAGTTACATTATTATAGAGGAGCTCTTCCCTTTTTGTTGCCAGTTCTAGAGTCTCATCTTTGTGAGACTTTCCTCACTCCAAATTTATTTATTTATTTATTTATTTTATTTATTTAAGTTTTTTTATATACCAACATTCAAGACAGTAGTCCCATCATGCTGGTTCACAAGAAACAGGGGTGCAGTTATAATAAAACTTTACAATTTGAACAATAGTGCAGAAAAGCAGTTACATATAACAAGGAAATCAATAACTTGGAGTGAGAAGGAAAATGGAGATCAGATAATTATATATAAGTATGAATAACATTGTATAAATAACATTGTAAGAGGTGGCTATTAACGCTAATAATGACATCAAATCTTCACCAAGGTGTACTGTGCTGTTCGTACATCTCACTCTGCATGAGAAACAGGCCCCTAAACCCTAAACCACCACTAACACCTCACTTCACCTAGCTTTACACTGAACTTAGCAAGACATATGACACAGAATACACTGGTTCACTGAAATAAAGCAGGCAAAGAAGGTGCTAGGGATGTGAATCATTTTTCTGATGATTGAAAATATCGTACGATATTTTCAAACACGTCTGAAATCGGGGGCTCCCCGAAAATGATAGGAAAAGCCCACAAAATTTTTCGTGGGGTTCTCTTATAGTTTTGGGGGAGGGCGGGAAAAATGGCACACAAAAACAACCCCTAAACCCACCCCGACCCTTTAAAACACATGCTTTAGCTTCCCCCACCCTCCCGACCCCCCACAAAACTTTTAAAAAGGTTTTGGTGGGGGGGTGGGGGAAGCTAAAGGATTAGTTTTAAAAGGTCAGAGTGGGGTTTTTTTTAATCAGCTCAGGCGCAACCGATAAAAAAAACCCGATTGGGCTGGACAAAAAAAAAATCACGATGTGACTCTGAACCGGAATCGGAACCGATTCCGGTTCAGATTCACATCTCTACTTTCTATGGGGCGGATTTTAAAAGGCCCACACGCGTAAATCCTTCCGGATTTACGCGCGCAGGGCCCTCGCGCGCCGGCGGCCTATTTTGCATAGGCCGCCGGCGCACCTAAAGCCCCGGGACACGCGTAGGTCCCGGGGCTTTCGAAAAGGGGCGGGAGGGGGCGTGTCCGGGGGCGTTCCTGAAACGACGCGGCATTTCGGGGGCATGCCCCCGGGGGCGTGGCACCGGCCCGGGGGCATGGTCGAGGCCTCCGGACCAGCCCCGGGACCGGAGGACGGAGCGGGGCTGCCGGCCGACGCGCGCAGATTTACCTCTGCTTTTTGCAGGCGTAAATCGTGCGATAAAGGTAAGGAGGGGTTTAGATAGGGCAGGGGAGGGTGGGTTAGGGAGGGGAAGGGAGGGGAAGGTGGGGGGAGGGCGAAGGAAAGCTCCCTCCGAGGCCTCGGAGGGAACAGGCAGCGCGCGCTGAGCTCGGCGCGCGCAGGTTGCACAAATGTGCACCCCCTTGCACGCGCCGACCCCGGATTTTATAAGATACGCGCGGCTATGCGCGTATCTTATAAAATCCAGCGTACTTTTGTTTGCGCCTGGTGCGCGAACAAAAGTACGCGATCGCGCAAGTATTTAAAATCTACCCCTAGATGTTCTGTGATTTTGATGCTTAGAACACTTTCCACTATTTTTCCTGGCACTGAGGTCAGGCTGAGTGGTCTGTAGTTTCCTGGATCGCCCCTGGAGCCCTTTTTAAATATTGGGGTTACATTAGCCACCCTCCAGTCTTCAGGTACAATGGATGATTTTGGGAGCAGCACTCCTCTTATACATAATGTTTCTGAAGGCAATAACAGTTTGTTTCAACCTGTATTGTATGTTGTTTTTATTGTTATTTTGTTATTTTTATTATTTTAATGTAATATTCATGTAATTTTGTTTGCATATTGTGTATGTAATGATGTAAACCACACGATCAAAACATTAGGAGAGTGTGCCATGCCAAAAAAAAAAAAAAAAAAGGTAAATAAATAAATAAATAAATAAAGTTCTATGTATACGTTCTTATTTTAAAAGTTACCCCATGCAATTTATGCCTGGCTTGGAACAGATGTAACACTGTGCTAGACAGTTTGTGTGCATATTTAGCCAATTATCTGAGTTTTTTCAAAGTGATCTTATGCATGCAAGTTTGCTCTGAAAATTATGCTCTGTATGTTTGAGATTTTTAAGAAAGTAGATCCTCCAACTGTATAGGATGGGAGGAGAAGATAGAAAGAAGGAGTAGGGATAAAAGATCAAAGCAGCAGAAACACAGTCAATCTCTACTACTACTGCTTAACATTTCTATAGCGCTACAAACAACACATAAGAGACAGTCCCTGCTCACAGAGCTTATAGTCTGATCAAGACAAACATACAGGTCAAGAGACTCGGGAAATTTACTACAGTAAGACAATGGTTAAAATTAGATAATGAGGCTGAAGATGGACAATCGGGCTTAGGATTTCGAAGGACCCTCAAAAAGCTGGGTTTTTAGATGGGGTTTAAACAAGGCAAGAGCAGGAGCAGGACGAAGTATCAGCTCAGGAAGTCTGTTCCAGGCACATGGTGTACAGAGTTAGGAATTGGTGGAAGAGGAGAAGGACACAGATAGGAGTGACTTATCTGATGAGTGGAGTGCATGAGGAGGAGTGTAGAGAGAGAAGCGAGGAGAGGTAGTGAGGAGCTGCAGAGTGAAGGAACTTGTAGGTGAATATGAGGAGCTTGAACTGTATGCAGGAGCTGATAGGGAGCAAATGTAGCCCAGTGCTGAAATTCTGAGTGCTGTTTCAAATTATGCACAGAGATTACTGAATCCATAGCCCATATTTCTGTCCCACGAGACCTTCCCTGAGGTTGCATGAAATATGAAAATACGAGGATTAAATTGTCCCTCTGGCACTAAAATTTACTGTGTGAAAATTAGTCATTCAGACAGGCTGCATACAGCTTCACTGTGACTTTCAGGTTGCATCTATCAATATACTCGTGCAAACCACTGTTTCTATGCATTTATTTACAGAGTACTTTCCACAGGTAGTGGTGTGGTAATTATGTTGTCACCTGGCTAGATTGCCAGGGATGAAGTTAGTTACCTCTGCCCAGTTAAAAATATTGGCAGGTTTTTGCTTTCAAAACAAGTATACGTTTGGCAAATTAAAACGAGACATTCCAGAACATGCGTTGCACTCTTATTTGTTTGTTTGTTGTCACTGTGCATTTTATTTGTCTGTTTTTAATAGACTGTAAGCTCCAGGAAGTAGGAACTGTCCATTTTATGTCCTTACACACTGATCTAGAAAGAGAGAGGATCCATTAACTGAACATAAGAACATAAGAACCTGCCATGCTGGGTCAGACCAAGGGTCCATCAAGCCCAGCATCCTGTTTCCAACAGAGGCCAAACCAGGCCACAAGACCCTGGCAAGTACCCAAACACTAAGAAGATCCCATGCTACTGATGGGCTAGGCCCACAAGCAGCCTTTTACCTCATCGGGGCCTGGAGGTCGCCTCCTTCACCGCCGCTGCCCGTGGTGGGGAGCTGCCGCAGACCAGGTCCCCATGCGGCCTGGGAGCCATTGCTGCTTTCCCTTTCGTGGCCAGGAGTCCTTCGCTGAAGTTGCTTCACTCGCGGCAGGAAGAGCCATGACCGGGTCCTCTTCATGCAGCCTGGGAGCCGCCATCATCTTCTTCCTTCGCGGCAGGGAGCCACTGATGTCGGGGCCTGTCCTTCCTTCGCGGCAGGGATGCCGGTATCCAACGTCCTGCTCTCCTCCTAGGTGCGCGGCCGCGCCTCTTCAGCTGATTTCAAGGGCCAACGGTGGGCAGTCCTCCAGGGCTCCTCCCGCTGATGTTCCCGAGGCGTTTCCTCTACAGCCCTATAAAGAGGGATAAAAATAAAATAAAAAAGCATTGGATAAGTTATTGGAGGAGACGTCCATTACCTGCTATTAAGTTCACTTAGGGGCGGATTTTCAGAGCCCTGCTCGCGTAAATCTGCCCAAAACCAGGCGGATTTACGCGAGCAGGGCCCTGCGCGCCGGGAAGCCTATTTTACATAGGCCTCCCGGCGCGCGCAGAGCCCCGGGACTCGCGTAAGTCCCGGGGTTCTCCGAGGGGGGCGTGTCGGGGGCGGGCCCGGTCGTCGCGGCATTTCGGGGGCGTGTCGGCAGCGTTTTGGGGGCGGGTACGGGGGCGTGGCTACGGCCCGGGGCGGTCCGAGGCGTGGCCACGCCCTCCGTACCCGCCCCCAGGTCGCGGCCCGGCGCGCAGGAGGCCCGCTCGCGCACAGGGATTTACTTCTCCCTCCGGGAGGCGTAAATCCCCGGAGAAAGGTAAGGGGGGGTGTAGACAGGGCCGGGGGGGTGGGTTAGGTAGAGGAAGGGAGGGGAAGGTGAGGGGAGGGCGTTAGAGGATTCCCTCCAAGGCCGCTCCGATTTCAGAGCGGCCTTGGAGGGAACGGGGGTAGGCTGCGCGGCTCGGCGCGCGCCGGCTATACAAAATCAATAGCCTTGCGCGCGCCGATCCAGGTTTTTAGCAGATATGCGCGGCTCCGCACGTATCTACTAAAATCCAGCGTACTTTTGCTTGTGCCTGGAGCGCAAACAAAAGTAGGCCTATTCGCGCGCCTTTTAAAATCCGCCCCACAGAGAACAGCCACTGCCATTAGCAATGGTAACATGGAATAGACTGAGTTTTTGGGTACTTGCCAGGTTCTTATGGCCTGGATTCTGATGAAATGCTCATTGTTTACATTCAAATGACAATGCGGTTAGCAAACTGTTTTGCTCATCTTTTAGCACTAAGACTTCATCAGCAGCGATGCATACTAGGGATGTACACACAAGGACGGTAACTTTCAAACCAGCGCGTGTGTGCACATTTGCGTGCATACGTCGGCCTGAGCCCAGGTGCTCGGCCATTTTATAACATACATGTGGATATGCACACGTTATAAAGCAGCCTGGCTGTGTGCACATGTGCACCAGATTTTAAATGGACACACACGTGTGCCCAAATCCCGCGTCTACTGTATAAATTGAGGAATTTTATAAAGGGCATGCACCAGCAGCATTCCCAGTTTTATCAGTTTGTCCCCAGTCCACCCAGTTAAGAACTAGGTTCTTCAGCCACCCCTTGGTTTGATAGCCCTCACTCCCCCCAGTTAGCCCCAAGCCTTAAAACCCCACAGATCTGCTTAGTTTTATTTAAATTTCAGCTTACACGGCAGAAGTAGTTACGCGTCAGGGGTCTCGGTGCTCATTGGGTTGCTCCAGTATTTCCGCACACATCTTAGGTTCACGCCCTGAAATGCCCATGCCCCACCCAGACCATGCTCATGTCTCATCCCTTTTTGAAAACTTTCCAGATGTGCACGCTCCTTTCAAAATCCACTCAGTGCACGCGAGTCCAACTTCCTTTTCCATCCCCTAATTAATGCGTGCATTGGGCTTTTAAAATTCACCTCTCATATTTTTCTTCTTTGTTTAATTTCTTTTTATTTTTGGAGATTTATTCTTCATTTTGGGGGTTATTTTTTGTGGGTGTTTTTCACTTTGGGTGAATATTGTGCACTACTGGTAAACACAGAACCCTATTTGCTAATAGTATACACTGTTTTCTAATAGTTTGCCCTAATTGCTAGTAGTGCACACTATTTCTTGAAAACTAAATATTATTGCACATTTTGTTTTAAAATTTTGGTTCATTTGAATCAAAATAAAAAAGGGCTTATTTGTCATGTTTTACACTTTTGTTTCAAACAAATGTACATCCCTAATGCATAGTGCTGCTAATGGAAGCTCTGCATGACAAGTGCTTCACATAGGGACAATTAGTTGAAATAATAGCAACATCCCCATGATATGACTTCACATCAGCAGATGGAAATTTAAGTCAAAGGTACATTGCTACAACAGATCTATTCATTCTCTCTGCCAAATAAAATATTTACTTAATATAAGGAAAGCACAGAACATTTCAAACAGAAAATCATTTAAGAATCAGAAATGCAAAAAAACTATTCTCATCTGTGTGGTGAGTGTGAAGGATTTCATGACATTTTATTCATATTCTGTCATGCAAGGTTTTAAAATAAAGTAGAGGTTATATTATGTCCCTGTAATAACAAAGATTTAGATTACAGCAATGTATTGCAAAGTCGATATTCAGCACCACTTAGCCAAATAAGTTCCAACATATCCGGCCAAGTGACAGAGTTTGAATATCCAGCCACATTCAGTGGCCACCCCACTGCTGGAGAACTACTTTTCCAGCTAAGTAGCAATGGGGGTGCAACTGGGAGAAGCTACTTATCCGGCGAACTTATCTGGATAAGTAGCAATATTTAGACTTATCTGGTTAGGTTAGCTGGATAAGTTACACCTGCTATTGAGAAACGTATCCAGCCATCTCAAAAGTTGTCTGGGTATAGTCAGCGGTCCAGTTGTGCTGCTGAATATCCCAGATAAGTTAGCCAGATAAGTTTATCTGCCTAACCTTCCTAGCCAGATAATTTTTAAATAATTATCTACATCTTTTAATCAGACTTGAATACACATTCTTGGAGTATAAACCTACATAGTCATCTCTAGGGTAAATAAACAATCCTTGGGCGATTTTTACCATTGGGGTGTGCAGGTTGTTTTGCTTTGATTATTATCCCTGGTAAAATTCCCTGCAGAGATTTCTGCCTTCTTCCCCAGGTACCTTTTCCATGTGAAACAATGTGCTTAGTGCTGATTAAACAAAACTGCATGTGATGTTTCCTCCCCAAGCAAACTCCACTCTCAGGAATGCCACAAAGGAATGTGGGTAAAACTATAAACTGTGGGCATGCATGTTCTTACCCTATTGCAGGTGAGCAATTATCATAAATCCCTTTTCTCTTTTACCTGGGAAATGGGTTTGATTATTGTCCTGGATTTGTCTTCTCCATTCACATTGTGCTTTATTAAAAACTGAGTCCATAACAACGACTTCTGCTAACCTCTCTCCTGCTTTACTTTGAGAGTTTAACACTCAAGGAAGGGCATAGACTGAGGTGCACATTTACAGTTGATTTTAGTGCCCGTTAATTTTTTTTTCATTCCGTTGTATAATGAAATATCTGTTTAGCTAATTGGTTAGTAGCTGCCACACCACTGAATATCGTGTTACAATTTGCAGGAAAGTTTATCTGACTAGCTTTGCAAGCTGGCCTGTTTCTGAATATTGCCCTTGATATATTTAGGGGACAATTTTGAAATAGTTGCTTTTTTGGTATATCCATGGGGACTTAAATGAAACGTCCACGTCTCCTGACCTGAAATTTGTCCTGATTAGACTGGAAGCTCTATCGAGCAGGGACTGTGTCTTATGTGTGGTTTGTACAGTGCAGAGTATGTCCAGTAGTACTATAGAAAGTTAAATAGTAGAATTTCTTTTTTATTTACAATAATTTATATTCTGCCACATTATCAGATATCTGTTCTTGGTGACTTACAAAATCACATAAACAATAAAATAAGACACACATTAAAAGATAAATCCAAACAGACACAGACATGACATAAAGCTAAAAAAATGGTTTAAAATCCAGAGAAGGTTTCTTGAAGCAAATAGGCCTTTAACTTTTTCCAGAACATCTTGTAATGCTGAATCTGCCACAAGGCTAATGTGAGCTGGTTCCATAATGCAGGTGGAGATAGCTCGCTCACAAGACCTTCTCCAGCTCACCCCCTTTGCACCCGGAAACGCAAAAAGCTGAAAACTCATGGAGCGCACACTCCGAGAAGGACAATAATCAATAATCAGGTGGTGCACTAATGTCATAAGTTTCAACTTGATCCTTTGCTCTACAGCAAGCCAAGGCAGAGCTCGGCGACATGTGCATTCACAAAGGAGTTGCTGTAAATTAATCAAGCTGCTACATTTAACAATAATTGCAAGGCTCTTATTTCATATCTGGGCAGCCCAACATCTAAAGCTTTGCAATAGGAGTGGATTTTGTACCCCCAGGCCTGCAGGTAATGTTTACAAGGGACACGCCCCGCTGAGTTTCCCTGAAAATTCGGGGGACAGCTATTTCTGCACCCAATAATTTTGCTCCTGCCTTATATGAAGTCCAGTAAAAACCTATACAATGATTTGAAAAGGAAATGCACATTGCTTGCAGCTCAGCTTCTGCAGGCCCCATCCCTTGGTAACACTGGTGAAAGTATCTGTGCGGAAAAAGCAGCATGGAGGAGAAAGGCAACTTCCAGCGGCTGGTTTTACGTATTTAATTGCTTATTTACTCAGGTAAAATAGTTTAAAAATTGTCCTTTTACACTATGCTGCATAGAGGTAATAGGAAGAAACCCCGAAGGCAGGTAAAGAGCTCGCCTTGACGCCTTCTTCCTAACGCTATAGTACCAGCCGCCCTCATTTGGTCTCCGGTTTCAGTGTAAAATAATATCAGGCACGGCGCAGTGATGACGCTCTCAGGATCCTCTCTCCAATAAAGTAGAAAGATGTGGTTTCCCTGGAGGAAAGGAGGAGCAGGGGTGATATGATTCAGACTTTCAGATACTTGAAAAACTTTAATGATCCAAAGACTACGACAAACCTTTTCCATCAGAAAAAAATCTGCAGAACCAGAGGTCACGAGCTGAGGCTCCGGGGAGGAAGACTAAGAACCAATGTCAGGAAGTATTTCTTCACGGAAAGGGTGGTGGATGCCTGGAATGCCCTTCCGGAGGAAGTGGTGAAGTCTAAAACTGTGAACGACTTCAAAGGGGCGTGGGATAAACACTGTGGGTCCATCAAGTCTAGAGGGCGTGAATAAAGAGGAGGCAGCAAAACACTGCACGGAGCGGCAGTAGCCACAGAGGCATTCACGGAGCGGGATGCCAGTGGCCAGTGGTTGGTGTTCCACCTTCACGGAGCGGAAGGATGGAGGGCTGCCATCTCCAAAAAAAAAACAAAAACCAGGGGTGGGTAAGAGTATGGGGTAAGGGGGTGGCCTGCTTGTTGCAGCGGTTGCTACCCCTAATTGAGCTGGATGTCACTTGGATGCAGATCCAGCGCTGCTCTCTACATTGGTGGTGGGGTGGAAGGGAATTAGGGCTGGAGGGTACTGGAAGCCAATAGTAACAGGTGGGAGAGAGAAAAAGATAAAAAAAAAGGATAAAGTGCGTAGCTTGCTGGGCAGACTGGATGGGCCGTTTGGTCTTCTTCTGCCGTCATTTCTATGTTTCTATGGTTTCACTCCAGGTAGAGTATTAGAAGGTTTCATGCTATTGGTATTAGAGGTTACTGTTCCTCATTACAAAATTACTATTAACTTTCAGTAAAACGAGTTAAAGACAGAAAGCAGCATTTAGTCTTCACTGTTTGTTAGTGCCCTGCACTTTCTCTTTTCAGCCATCGTGCTCTTTCTTAGCTTGTAAAACCTTTGATCGTTATTATACTTGTTAGCATATTGTAATTGAGTAACTGAGATTGGTGTCCAGAGACACAGGAAAACATGCATGCCTGATGCAACTGGCTGGATTAACCCAGGAGAAGCAGATGCAAGCTGCGGCAGATGAAATAAAGCAGAAACAGCTCATGAAACGTGCTTTGGAGCGTCTAGGCCTGCAGGGAGATTGAGAAGAGCAGCATCCTGGGAAACAGAGAGTGGCAAAATGTTCCCCCGCGATTTGTACAGCTCCCATGAAGCTGTGTGACCTCTGTGTGGAGAGAGCTCCTGCCATCTCAGTCACCCTGAAAGTTACCAGTGATTTATTCCCTTTCCATCTGGTTTGTTTCAGAGAATGGCAGGTGTCAAAGAGTTATTTCATAATGCAACGCCTTCCTACACATGTCAAGCCAAATCAGAAAACCTGTGGTAATACAGATCATGAGAGGAAGGAAAAGGCCTCCTGTCCTGCCAGGAGCTGCAAAGGTGAAGAATACAGGAAGAAAGCCGCAGAACCAGGACTGAGGGGGAACTTGCCCGGTCGCATGTTTAACTAGCAGGGAAAAATGGAATGAATATCTGACTGGATATTATCCAGAGTAAGCTTTGAACTGGTTTAGTTTGGATTTATCTGAATATTCTCAGGTTCAAACAAATCTATTTTCTATAGTTCACATCTTTTGCTGCAGATCCTTAGTTGATATGTAGTGGAAGACTTCATTTGATGGATGTTAACGCCTGCTGAAGAATACCTGCCCTGTACCCCGTCATTACATGCTGAGGTACAGCTATGAATGTTAGTTTTGTAAACTGTTGTGATCTTTACATGGAACGGTGGTACATAAGATGTCCAAATAATACATAAATAAATGAGGACAGACCAGGAAATGCTTGCAAGAGGGCAATGGTTCTTCATGATTTGATCTTTTGTCTTTTATTTTCCCTCCCTGAGTACCCACACTGACACATACGATCCCCAGGATCACTGGGCAGTAACCCGCTCTCACAGCCTGCAAGGAAATATGTTGCACACACACGCACCGTCTAATACCATGCACACTCTCCCTCCTGTATCCCTCAGGAGCCCTGCGCTTCCCCAGACAGCAAAGAACACGAGAAGACAAAGCAAAGCAACATTACAAAGTGCGATCTCCCCACCCTCACCTGTGCTGTGCAATAATTTAGGGGTCATTTTTGGAGAGACGTCTGTGAGAAGAACAGTGCTGGTCTAGCAGAACAAGAAGAGGTGCAGAGAAGGGGGACCAACATGAAAAGGGGGTATGGAACAGCTCCCCTGTGAGGAAGGCTAAAAGGTTAGGGCTCTTCAATCTGGAGAAGAGGAGGCTGAGAGGGTGAACAGGGACCGGGTATTTACCCTTTCCTAGTTCTAGGTCTAGGGAACACTCCAGTCCACGAAGCTAACAAATTGGAGAAAGTATTTTGTCACTCAGTTCACGATTAAACTGTAGACTATGCGGGTAGATTTTCATAGCAGCGTGTGCGCATCCATGTGCATGCAGTTCCCAGCACGTGCATGTGGACATGCCGATTTTATAACATGCATGTGCCAGCATGTGCATGTTATAAAATCGGATGGCTGCACACATGCAATCAGGCCTTCCCCAATTCCCTCCCAGTCCGCTCCAATTAAGGAGCAGTCTGGGAGAGAACTTCCCTACCCCTTACGTACACTTCCTCCCTCTTTCTCTCTCCTCCCCATCTCCTAAACTTAACCTACCTTTCCCTAAATTTTTTATTACTTACTGCTCCTCCGGAGCAGAAGCAAGTTACATGCACCGGCCGGCTGCCGGCGCTCGCTTCCCCGAAACAGCGGCAAAGGGCTCCATCCCGCCCCACCCAGACCACACACCCCAGCCTGCCCCTTTCTCAGGGCCCGGCACTTGTACACATATCGGGACTTATGCGCATGGCCGGGCCCTTTTAAAAATGCGTGCGGCACCGTGCAGAGCCTGACCACGCACGTAAGTCCTGATTTTTGTGCGCGCGGCCCTTTAAAAATTGCCCATACATTGTCAAAGAATGTGGTGAAAGCAGAACATCTGGCTTAAAAAGTTCTTGCAAGAAAAGTCCATAAACATGAACTATGTAGACTTGGAGAACGTCACTGTTTATCCCTGGTTATGAACCTATTCTGTGGATCCTACCGGGTACTTGTGTTCTGGACTGGCTACTGTTGGAGAGAGGATTCTGAGCTTGATGGACCTTTGCTCTGACCCAGTGGGGCATTTCTTTAAAGTCCTTTTACAAAATTGTAGCACACTCTGGATTCCTGTAGGCTTCCATTGCAATCCACCATAGGAAAGATGGCACCGAATGTGCTTGAAAATCCCCCACCCCCAGTGGGACTGAATTCTGCCTTGCCCGCCAGTGCATCCATAAAAGTGATGTTCACAGGGAGAGCCATTTCTGAGGGTAAAACCATGCTCTATCCGCGGAAATGGAAGGTGCGTGCATGGGCCAGTTTACGATCCTGGGGCTATGGTTTGGAACGATTCACACACCTTAGAATTTTCACAAGTACTTGTGTGCTGGGGCAAAGGCTCCTCTTTTTCCTGGGATAATTTTCTAAGTGGAAATAAGTGCAAACTCTCACTTTAATGAGTGCAAAATCCATAGATAAAAAATAGCCTCAGACTTTGAACTCATGCAGCCCCTGAAAGGAAGCCTCGGGCAATTTCCTGGTAAGAGTTCACTCCGTGGCCAGTTGTATTTTTGTTGAAATCTGGGCTCACAAATATTTCTTACCAGTGGGAAATTCACTCAGAAAAATCAAACATTCACAGTGATGCATCTGAGGAAGTGGACTCTGTCCTGGAAAGCTTGTGCCTCAGTCAATTGCTTACTCTCTACGGTGCCACTCGCCTCGTCTTACTCTTCATGATGCGAAGAACTGAAATTTAACCCATTACTTTTTTAAATTGCAAAACTTGTCTTTGTACAGAGTTGTGAAAAAGGTAGAGAGCTGATTGTATAGCATTGAAAGGTTTCCCTAAATTAAAGACCTGAAGGGATCAGAGGTATGCTAGAGAAAAAGTATTTTTTGTGTGTGTGTCATATTTTTAAATATTTTGTGCTCTGGGGCTTTCTTTAGTGCCTATTATTGGCAAATAGTGCGCAGTCAAAGATGGCAGTCAGTCTTGCTCTCTGCTAATGAAACCCACACCCTAAGCTCTTAGAAAACTCATTCCAGGCTTGCCCTGCATCCCCCCAAGCTATTTAGCCTTGCCCCTACCACTTCCACATGTAAAAATGTTATTACTAATGTAAATACCTATACCTAATGTTATTCTCTCCCTTTTCTTCTCTCCTCCCAGTTCTTTTACCTTGTTATTTGTAACTGCTTCCTTCTACACAAATAGGTTATTGAATTGTTCACTGTACACCCCTGTTATATGTAAACCGGCATGATGTGTTTGCAACATGAATGCCGGTATATAAAAATTTTAAATAAATAAAATAAATAAATAAATAAAGGGGGCAGAAGCCATCTCCATTCTAGACCCCAGGGCTTGCCCCGCGGCTAAGGGGAGCCCATAGGGGTAGGGGGATGGAAGGGTTTATCCAGCAGGGGGAAGGCGCTACATGCAAATGACAGAAACCGAGAAAGTAATTCCAAATGACAGCACAGAAGAGATTCTACTTTCCCAAAATTATGCAAAGCATGAGGCTTTATTATTCTTTCCAGCCTGCTCCTCTCAGATGAATACTTTTTCCCCTCCAAGAAGTCTAAAACTCTTTTCAGATGTACGTAGAGTAGACACTGGAGTGAGTCAGGCCTGTGGAGATTTAATAATGGCTGAAAGTACAGGAAAAGCAGAGGTGGGTAAGAAAACAGAGATAGCTTGGAGTCCGATGTGCAGTGGCTGGATAAGCCAGACAGTGTTACACACGTTCTCCAAGAGTGGTTACCGGTTAGGTGTTACATACGGCCAGACAGCTGGATAAACTAATTATGCTTTAAGCAGGTCTGACTGCACCATAATTCTGGATTCCGAGTCGTTATCAGGGTCAGCGGCACAGCACAGGAATTGGAATAAAGGGTTTCTGTGTCAGCTGCCATTAAATAGATTAATTTAATATATAACTGCCAGAGCAGGTACTAAATCACAGCAAACCATCTGCTCTGTTTACCCTGCTAAGATCTCCAGGGGTTATGTTAAATTGCTATATAAGTTAAGTCATGGAATGCCGAGCTGGGTAGCAGTTTACAAGACTTTTCTAGAAGGCATGCTTTTTAATAATCTCTAATATAACTACAAAATATTCTGATTTTTAAAAAAATATTAGATGCAGAAGCAGTTGATAAAAATTACCTTGCCCCAGTCTTTTCTGCATTACTTGCTTTGGCAATAAAAATATATTCACAGCAGAATCAGAAGAGAAATGAAGTAACGGTAAGGGAAAATGTAAAAAGCACTCAAAATTCCATTCTAAATATAACGTTGATTACATCTATAACGTACTCCATCGTTCAACGCATGGAAAGTACAGATGCAAGCATGCAATGTAGATTGAAAGGTAATTCATTGTTTAAAAGGATAGGTTTGTATTTGGAGAATTATTGGTCCTATCCAACGAACGTCAACTTGCCTGTTAACACCCTCTAGAGCAGACTTTAAAAAAAAATAAAGAGTTATGTGATAAGACTTTAACATGCACATTAACGTGGTCTGGAAGGATGTTAGAATGCTGAAGTCATCACGCCCGCCACGTAAATGATGGACTTGTGCAGTCTCCTGGAGATCTCCTGGCACACCTGTCTGACACCAGGCACAACCTGGCACACCTGTCTGACACCTGTCTGACACCAGGCACAACCTGGCACACCTGTCTGACACCTGTCTGACACAACGGGCTTTCTCAGCGGCGAAACATTACCTGAGAATCCACAGACTTCAACTTGCTCTTCTGCTTTTAGAAAACCGATAAAGGCAGGCAGGCAAGCAGTTCAAACTGAGGGCCTGATTCATCAAGGTATTTTCCCACAGACACAGAATGGGTTAAAAGTGAGTTTTAGATCAGTCCTAACCTTGTATCCTCTTTAGGGTGGTAAGCGGCATGAAGAATGTGTCCTTTGTACACTGTTGCTGTGTTAATCTGGTGATTTAGTGCATCCACATCAACCGCTTAGCACAGTTTGTCCGCAGGAGGCAGGGTATAAATGACTTTAATAAATAAATAACATGTGAATGTGATATGTCATTCTCCACCTTGAATGGCGGAAAGAATGAGATACAAATCTTTTAAAATAAATACATAAAGGAACATCATATGCAAATGAGTCTTCAGCACGTGCAAGGATAATAGTGCAGTGTGCTTCCTCTCCTTGCTATTTAGCGAGTGCTCGCTCCGTGCACGCTGCTTAGCACCTGCCTCAGATCATACGGTGACTTTTACTTCTGTGCACACTATTGAGAGGGTTCAGCTAACTACAAGCACAGGCCCTTCAGTGCAGGAGATGACACTGTAAAACGCTACACATACGCTTTTGAGGGTGAACACATTTGCCAAACCAAAACACAACCGGCACACAGATTCTTCAGGAATTCTTATATACGTACACATTATCACACCATAAAAATGTCTTCTGACCTCAGACAGAACAGCTACACATCAAAGAGGCTTTTTAAGCAAAGCGTTGCTAGGCTCATCGTGATGCAGAAGGCAGAGAGATTTCATAGCGCTGTGCAAATGGACAGCTTGAATGTCAGGATCATTGCTGTCCAATGAGCACCACGGGCCTTCAGAGATTTGAACCTGAAAGAAACCTTTGTGTAGGTCCAACCCCACTCTCTGGGTAGAGGCTCCCCCCAGGGGAAAATGCTTAGAGAGTAGGTGCCCTAATCTTTTACTCCCCGAACTGTTTTATAGGGCACCAAGAGGACAGTGTAGATATGGGGGGAATTTGAGAGAATGCATAATTTTCATAATATCCAGTATTCCAATCATTTTTATGGGTGACCTTTGGGTCAGGGTATGTTCAAAGTTCACCAGTTTATGTTGTGCTTTTCAGGAAACAAAACCTTGCTTTTCTGCCTCTACTAAGCTACTAATCCCATTCGAACCCTATGCCTCTGCATTCAGAAAGGTTCATTATCATCTTTGGAAGATGTTAAAAATTAGCCTCATGATGACCTTCCTGATTCAGTCCTATGCATTCTTTCCTCTTTTATATAAGTATGAGCTTTTTTGTCTCATGAGTTCATGTATGGGTGGAGAAGCAAAAAAGGAGGGATCTATACAGAAAAGAGACACAATGGGCTCTGCTTTCTCAGTACTGATGATTTCCTTTTATGCTATGGCTTCAAGAGGATTATGTTGTAGCCTCTTTCTGACTGCACTTTTCAGGGGATGGATGGCAATCCTATCCTATTTATTATTTGGCAAAGCTCTGCTATGCCTGGAGGTTTTTGTTGTTATTGTTGTTTATTGAGACAGGTCCTACTTCTTACATTTCATTCATTTTATTTTAGAGTAAAAGAAGTGGAGATGCTGTTTAAATAAATGATAAAGACTAGGGGGAACTCCATGAAGTTAGCATGGGGCACATTTAAAACTAATCGGAGAAAGTTCTTTTTTACTCAACGCACAATTAAACTCTGGAATTTGTTGCCAGAGGATGTGGTTGGTGCAGTTAGTATAGCTGTGTTTAAAAAAGGATTGGATAAGTTCTTGGAGGAGAAGTCCATTACCTGCTATTAAGTTCACTTAGAGAATAGCCACTGCCATTAGCAATGGTTACATGGAATAGACTTAGTTTTTGAGTGCTTGTCAGGTTCTTATGGCCTGGATTGGCCACTGTTGGAAACAGGATGCTGGGCTTGATGGACCCTTGGTCTGACCCAGCATGGCATGTTCTTATGTTCTTATGTCCAGGGGGTAAAGACAGCTCAAAGATTACCTTTCCCATCAAAGTTTATCCAGCAGTCATGGGAAGATGTTGATGGTGGCAGCAGCTAAGATGCTGATCTCCAGTTGTACAGGGAATTAGAGCATTCCATAAGGGGCATGGTGGAGGGAACCACATAGTCCATGGTAGAGGCCTGGCATGGTCCAGCAAACCAGAGCCACTATCTCCAGAGAACATCCTAGACGTTGCTACCATAAGAAACAGAAATGGAATTTTGGACAAAGAGCTCCACAACAGGTGTGTAGCAAAATTGCAGCCGAAGATGTTGTGCATGAAAGAGATAGGCCAGCAAAAGCAAGCCAGAGAGACAATATTTCAGAAGCTTTTACCCTATTTATGTCTGACAATATTTTGTAAAGATGTGCATTCATTTGAAACAAATGAGTAAAACACAATGAATGAGTCCATATTTGTTTCATTGATGGACCCCCAAAAATGAATGGATGGGTCTCACAAATGAAATAAAAAATATTTATCTCATTTGTTTATGTTTTGTATTCAAGTATATGGCTGTGCTCTGTGTAAATAAACAGGTGAAGGTAAACATAGCAACCATCTCTTGGATGTGTGAACTAGGGATGTGAATCGTTTTTTGACAATTTAAAACAATCGTCAGATATATTTTAAATAGTCAAAAATCGTTAGAGCCGCGATACAATAACAATTTCCCCGATTTATCGTCAAAAAATCGTAAATCGGGGGAGAGCGGGAAAACCGGCACCCTAAAACCCACCCCGACCCTTTAAAATAAATCCCCCACCCTCCCGAAGCCCCCCAAAATGTTTTAAATTACCTGGGGTCCAGTGGGGGCGTCCCGGCGCGATCTCCCGCTCTCGGGCCATGGCTGCATTAAAAGAAAAGGTGCCGGTGGCCCTTTGCCCTGTCATATGACAGGGCAAAGGTAGCGCCGGCGCCATTTTTGTTCCTGTCACCCGACGTCACGAGTGCAGGAGATCACTCCAGGACCCCCACTGGACCCCCAGGGACTTTTGGCAAGCTTGGGGGGGCCTCCTGACCCCCACAAGACTTGCCAAAAGTCCAGCAGGGGTCCGGGAGCGACCTCCTGCACGCGTGCCATATTGCCAATCTTCAAAATGGCGCCGGCGCTACTTTTGCCCTCACTATCCCCCTTGTTATATGAAAACTGATTTGATGTGAATTTTTCATGAAGGTCGGTATAGAAAAGTGTTAAATAAATAAATAAATGTCTTCTTGCAATTTCTCTTGTAATTAAACACTTTTGAATAATTTTGGTTTATCGGCAAATTTAATCACCTCACTTGTTCCCATTTCCAGGTCATTTTTAAATATATTAAAAAGCAAATTTCCCAGAACAGATCCCTGGGGCACTCAACTTGTCACCTTTTCAGTGTGAAAATTAATTTACCATTTAGCCCTACTCTCTGGGGTAGATTTTATAATTTAGCGCGAATGCGTACTTTTGTTTGCGCACCAGGCGCGAACAAAAGTACGTGGGATTTCAATAGATACACGCGTAGCCGCGCATATCCATTAAAATCCGGGATCAGCGCGCGCAAGGCTGCCAATTTTGGGCAGCCTGCGCGCGCCGAGCCACGCAGCCTGCCTCCGTTCCCTCTGAGGCCGCTCCGAAATCGGAGCGGCCTCGGAGGGATCTTTCTTTCGCCCTCCCCTCACCTTCCCCTCCCTTCCCCTACCTAACCCACCCCCCTGGACCTATCTAAACCCCCCTACCTTTATCGCTGGATTTATGCCTGCCGGAGGGAGACGTAAATCTGCACGCGCCAGCAGGCTGCTGGCGCACCATCACCCGACCCGGGGGCTGTTCTGGAGGGCGCGGCCACGCCCCCGGAACGCCCCCGGGCCGAAACCACGCCCGCGGCGCCGCCCCCAAAATGTCACGTCACCCGCGCCACGCCCCTGAAACGCCGCGTCACGACCGCTACACCCTGCCACGCCTCTCCATGCAAGCCCCGGGACTTATGCGCGTCCCGGGGCTTGCGCGTGCCGCCGAGCCTATGCAAAATAGGCTCGGCGCGCGCAGGGGGGGTTTGGGGTAGGTTTTTGGGGGGTACGCGCGTATCCCTTTGAAAATCTACCCCTCTGTTTTCTCTCTTTAACCAGTTGGCAATCCCCCAATCCCAGTAGGGGACTTTGTCAAATGCTTTCTGAAAATCTCAATACACTATATCAACTAACTCATCTTTAACCACATGTTTATTTATGCCCTCAAAAAAATGTAGCAGTTTGGTGAGGCAAGATTTCCCTTGGCTAAATCCATGTTGGCTTTATCCCATTAAACTCTATCTATGTTCAGCAGTTTTGTTCTCAAATGGAAGAGCTGGCCAGCCGCCCATAAGTATATTTTCCCTGATAAACCTAGGATAGCAACTACCAAAATGTAAGAGAGCATTCTGATCTATAGGCTTCCTGAAATGGAACGTATTTAATGTATGAACTGTGTCATCATGTGATCCTTTTTGTCATCTGATATGAATTAGAGTTGAAGGCATCCTCTCTTGATGAACATTTATTAATATTTAGAGAAATAATAGCATGGGTTATCCCTTTAGAATTTTAAAGGAATAATTTGGTTCCCCTGAAGAAGTTTTGTGAAGTGAAACAGGTTGGGATATTTTTTTTTATACGTGTGAATGGTGTGTGTTGGTAAGGGTAGTGACAGTTTGGAGTGTGATTGACGGTGAACCTGACTCTAATGGTGGTTGATGTTTTTTAGAAAGAGTTACTCTAGATTATATTTGTGATATTAGGTTTGGTTAATAAATATTTTTGGAGACGTGTTTATATCATTTTCTTATTTGAGAGGTGGTGATATAATAGGTAGTGAAGCTCTTGTTATTTATTTAGATACTTCAGTGTTAGCCAGAAGAGAGTTCTGAGCTGACACAATGTTCGTCCCAACCTGTAGGAGTGAAGTCTGAGAAAGGCAGTGTTGGGGTCTCACACTTCTTTGCTTGTCTGCCTGTTTCTTCCCTCCTGCGTATTGCAAGTAAGGAACCGAGGATATGTTTGGAAGTTTATTTCTTATTAAAACCTATGGATGAAACAACTCTTTGGACTTTTGTTGCCTGACGCATTGACACTTGCCTAAGTTTCTTTTTTCCTTATTACTCCAGCACGTGCCTGTTTCTCCTTGGATGCAGACTTTTTTATTAGACTTCCTTTGATCCTGGCTCTAGCTGCAGTAGTAGTCCTGCTCTTTCTCTCCAAAGTGCTTTCCCTGTAGGATACATTCAACAGGATTTTCCTCCTAGGGTGCTGGTACCAGGGGCTGCCTGGTACCAGCCCTCAGGGAAAGAACGTGCCTTCCTTACTCCGATACCAAGAGTGCTTAGTTCTGCTGTTTCCCTTGCCTCTTCTCATCATCTCTGGCTCCCAATCTTTCATGAAAATCACCAAAGTTTTCAGGCCTTGTGAGCTTCAGTATAACACTGATAGATACAGCCAGGGGGTAGTCAGTAGGGATGTGCAGACAAAAAGTTTATGTTCATAAGTCCATAAGTCGAAAGGGGGGGGTCAATTTCGGTCAATATGGACATATGGAGAATTCCATAAGTTGAGTCCATACGTGCACCGATTCCCTAAATAAAAATTTAAACCCCTCACCCTCCTTAATCCCCCCCCCCAGTCTTACCAAAACTCCCTGGTGGTCCAGCGGAGAGTCAGGACGCCATTCCTCTATTCCTTTGCGAGGAGCACGTGACGTCTGCGTCACGTCGGCGTGACGCGGATGTCACGTGATTCTCCGCGCGTTCGCTCCGGGACCCTCGTTGGACACAACCGGAACTTTTGGCCAGCTTGGGGGGGTCAGGAGGCCCCCCCAAGCTGGCCAAAAGTTCCGGTTGTGTCCAACGAGGGGTCCGGGAGCAGAACCGTGGTGGACCACGTGACGGCCGCGTCACTCCGACGTGACGCCGACGTCACGTGCTCCTCGCAAAGGAATAGAGGAATGGCGTCCTGACTCTCCGCTGGACCACCAGGGAGTTTTGGTAAGTCTTGGGGGGGGGGGGATTAAGGAGGGTGAGGGGTTTAAATTTTTATTTAGGATCAACAATCGCGATTTCCAACTTATTCAACATAGCTATGTTGAATAAGTTGGAAATCCGATCGTTTACGCCTCATCACTTTTTTAAGTTAAAAAAAAAAAAAGTTGCGTTTTACATTTAAGTTCAAAACGAATGCACACCCCTAGTAGTCAGTGACTAACAGAGCAATTACATTCCCTCCATTGCCTTTCTACATATTTGATGATAAATTATGACAATTAGAAAGTGGGTAGATATCTGATCAAGATGCTGTGTCAGCAGAGCAGGAAAGGGCTGTGTCAATAAGGGCTGGTTTAGATTCCTTATTTTAACTCCAAGCTCTTCACATCACCAAGCTGGAATCCAACGCTACAGGCTACGTTTTGTTTATTTTTCATTATTCTCAGCAGTACGAGCAGGCAGAGAAACAAATTAATGTCATGAGTTCACCTCAGTGTTCAAGCACTGAGTAGTCTACTGGAGTTTTGCTGAAGTGAATACCCAGGACAAGAAAAGAGATGTTAAATGAATTACAGTAAATCTCACTGTGAATTCTGATTTTTCATGGAAGATATCACATTTGCACAATAGTCACAGCATTTTATGTGGGTAAATGTGACTTAACAGATGTAAAATTGTGTTTTGATTATTGCCTACCTCTGGTATCACAGGTTGGGGAGGCAAAGCGTACACAGCTCTGTGCGTACTTAACAGCAGGGGTGGTGAACTCTGGTCCTCGAAGGCCACAAACAGGCCAGGTTTTCAGGATAACCACAATGAATGTGCATGAGATAGTTTTGCAGACATTGGAGGCAGAGCATGCAGATCTATCTCATGCACATTCATTGTGGTTATCCTGAAAACCTGGCCTGTTTGTGGCCCTCGAGGGCCGGAGTTTGCCACCTGTGCTTTACAGCGTACAAACCTGCACTTCCACCCGTGCAGCTGCAAAGCAGGAGGCACTTTGTACGGGTCCTCTGCACACCAGTCCTCGTTTCTGAAGGGAAGAGGAGCCTGCAGTGCCACGGGCTGTTTGAACCGGGAGTGCTGCGAGTCCCGCCGTGGCTAGTCTGTCACTTAACTTTTATGAGGGGAAACTTTCAAAACTCTGTGGATTCTTGCAAGGTCTGCGGGTGTTTTTATCTATGGATTTTGCACCAGTTCTCACGGGGAAAGCACATGATGACTTTTCCTTTGAAAACTGTGGAAGGGAAATGTACCCGCAGAACAGCAAAATGAACACCAAGTACTTATGAAAGGGCCAAACCTATGTCTGTTATTGGCTTCCCTGGCCTAACCCTGCCCCAGGAAGCCTCCATGAGAATGCAGGTAAAGCTTACATTTGTTCGGGAATAATGTACGCACTTTTACCCTCATATAAGGTGGGCGATTTTCAAACTGTCCTTATACTCGTCTAAAGTAGCCAGCCACACAGGTAAATGGCTTCTGAAAGTTGTCCTCTTTATTTTTAGAAATTCATGACATTGGGATAGTTTTCACCGACCTTGTAACCAGGACAAAAATAAATATTTTACAGCACAAACTGGAAAAAAGGACAACTATAGGCATCTATATTCCTTTATAATAAATTGCCTATATTTAATTATTCTCATTTCATTTCCTTTTTTATTTAAATATTATTTATATAAAGCCTTCCCAGGGCAAGCCTCTGAAGGTACAACCCAAAATTATAGAAAAATTTAGCAACCAAAAACTATTTAACATAATAAAACCTGATCTTGAAGACAATAAGATGCTTGATGAGGTAGAAAGGTAACAGTACTTTGTAAATGTCAATAAAATTCAGCACATGTCCATTAGCAATGTGGTGTCGATTCCTCATAGCTAGAGATGAATGTATCCTTTCAAACATAACTGGCTGTGAAATTGGAGATGTGCCTGACATACAGTGCATTATCCGCAGCATCTTGGTCATTAGGTGTGTGCAAGCCAAAAATATCCTGTCCTTTCATTTCATTTGGAGCCCAAATTCTGTGTCATTCCAGCGAGTTGTCAGAGTTTTGGGGGATTTTTAGGTTTCAGAAAATAGTGCACACTAAAACAAAGGCATGTTGTGTTTTGTTCTTTTGTTTTATTTGAAAAAAACAACATGAAACAATACAGATATAATGTTGCTGGCATTGTCTGTTTCAAATGAAAGCCCAGCACTATCAGTCTTAGGGTTTCATTGTCATCTGAAAGTTTCCTTCTGCTCCTTTTGGTCCTTTACCTTAGTCGGCACTGGTTTCTTCTGAGCTACAGCACCGTGAGCAATCATAAGCCACTACTTAGGATTTTCCCTGACAGTGACAGTCCAGGTACCCGCGGCCAGGAATGCATCTTGGGTCTAACCACCAGGTATCACAAAGCATGAGGTATAAATGTAAGGAGTGAATGTAAGAACCCCAAAGCTACACCCTGTGACATCTGCTGTATTATTATTATTATTATCTATTCTGCGCCTCTCGCCCTATGTCCTAGATCTCTAGTTAATACGTAATGGAACATTTCAGTTGATGCCTGTTGATGAATACGACCTCTGTAACCCATCTGAATGTGATACATAGCTATGAATGTTACTTTTGCAAACCGTTGTGATCTTTACATGGAAGATGGTATATAAAATATCTAAATAAATAAATGTCTAAATTAATAACTACTGCATCACTATCGCTGAGCCAGCAGATCAGCTCTAATTCACCCAACATTTATGTGGTTTTGAGGAGAGAATACAAATACAAAACCTAAATAGAAGCTGTAGTAAAAGCAGCTATTTGGGAGAAATTGGTGAAAAAAATCATTCTTCATGGCTTGAAAAAAATAGTACTCGGAGCGCACAGGAAGACGATCCAGTGTATGCAGCTCATTAAGCCTGCTTAAAAGCACCAAACATACCGGGACCTTTAATTCGGCTGTCACAGCCCCCAGTCCTGCCTAGATGCCCTCGTGTAGACTGAAATGCCACTGATAACGGGTTATGCAATTGCAAGTGGAGTCCTGTGTAAAATGTATTTATTTGATGTTTATGAGCTGCATCCACCTATCCTATCTTACTGCTCAGTGCCCTCCTGTAACTATGAAAACAGCGCTCAGCTTCTTTGTGCCACGTCCTGTTTATCTTGTTGAGAGATTACACAGCGCATTGCTATCTCTATACAGCTTCGCATTGTTCATCTCCCAGTTTTATGTTCTTATGCTCCTCCCCCTCAGCCATTCACATCTTTCCTTAAAATCCACCTTGCACCTTTCCTAGAAAAAGGTGGAATGTCAGATGGAAATAAGTCATCATTTTCATCGGACCAGCTTGGCAATTGTCCCTCCCCTGCAGGTTTCCTGAGCCTGGAGCCCGGAAGCGCCGGGAGCGCCGCGGCAGATAATGTGTTAACAGTTTGGAATGCAGAACTGTCTTAACCCCGGGAGCAGATCTGTTTATCCCCCAGAGGACGCCTCACCCCGTGTCAGCCTAGCGCCGCACGCCTGCAGCAGGCATGTGGTTTAGTTCTGATTCAGCAAGATGTTATGCCAGAGAGATGGAGGAATTAGTTTCTACTGACAACAATAACTGTGCTGAAGCAAACACAACTTCAACATAATCCTATCTGCAGTCTGAGACAATCGAGGAAATTAAAGGAAAAAACTCATACTGCAATTGTCAGCCCCGGGATATTCAGACGATTAATCTTTCCACTAATTTACTTGTCAATTATTTATTGCTCCTAAAAGATTGCACCATGACTGCATCTGATTGTCTGTTAAAGACTAGAGTGAGTTGCTTGGTATGCGATCCCTAATACACACCTAGCTGGCCATCAGCCATAGCATGGGAGTCGTCCCTTATTCCTTCACATGCTTCTTGAAGAAATCTGAATTATTTTTTGAAGAGAAACGTTAAATGGAAGTGATGGTTCTGGTCAATATCCACCACAGAATCCCTGCCCACTCGAGCTCATCATTTACTGGGTCCCAAAGCAGAAAGTGAGTTGCTCTGACATGCAAAACCTAAGGCGAGATGTATGAATGACACCAGAAACAGAATGGCAGAAACCCTTTCCATTTTCAGCCCATATGCTGGCATTTTCATGGAACACTTAATCCACAGCAGAGATTCCACACCAAGTGTAAAACTTCTATACCACAATAAATACTTGGTGATAATGTTTGACTTAGATGTTCACTGAAAATCAATTCAATTTTTATTTTTATTTTTTAATTTAATGAAAAAAAATTTTAGGAGATGGGAATGGTTTCATATAATGTATACGGCAACCTCCTTGGTGCCTTTGACGCTTTAATCATAAACACATCCTCCAACCTCCATTTTTTATTTTATTTTTACAAATTATGTTTAAAAGTCTTTGAAAATTGAATTTCAGTAAATATCACTTTTTAATCCTTTGGTTATTATTAATTTGTTTCCATCCTCTTCTCTCTGTACAAACGTACTACTAGTTATTCATGCAAAACGTCAGAAATAGATGTGCTGTACTTAGCTTTGGAAAGTCTTGAATTAATCCAGACTTGCGCAAGTTTCGACATGAAAATGTCTTCATCAGGGTTCATTCATATCCTTTTTCTTTTTGCCAAGAATCCAACTCTCTGTCCATTAATTTTTTATTTTTCCGGTGCTCAAACAACCTGCGGGATTAAACGATCAGCTAGATTGGTTCTCTTTAATTTAAGATCTAATGGTAAAATTAATTGGTATCCAGGGAGGGTTTTAAATTTTGACCGGAAATCGAGTAACGTAGAACACCGTCAGGAAGAGCGTTAGACGGAGGCTTGTTTGAGCACCGGAAAAATAAAAAATTAATGGAGGCATTCCTGGGGTGGGCCCATGTCCAATGAAACAACAGCACGTGTAGATTTGGTGGGGAAAATTATGTGCAGAAAAAAAGGGTGCAAATCTATGGGAACCCTTTTTCCTGGGCAGTTTTCAAACGGAAAGTATGTGCACATTTTACCTTTGAAAACTGGAGCAAAGACATAGAAGCACCATCAAGTGTTTTGGCAGACCGGATAATTTTCAAAGCCTAGTTTTATGCGAACGATCAGGGGATCTAAAACTGACCCGATCTCGGTGCTTAAGAACATAAGAATATGCCATAGTGGATCAGACCAAGGGTCCATCAAGCCCAGTATCCTGTTTCCAACAGAGGCCAATCCAGGCCACAAGAACCTGGCAAGTATCCAAACACTAAGGGGGTCATTTTCAAAGGAGTTACGCATGTAAATGTGACATACTATCGAAGCAATTTTCAAAAGCTATTTACTCGAGTAAAGTGCACTTACTTGAGTAAATCCTATGGACAATTCAATGGCATATATTGTAGCAATTTTGAAAAGCCCACTTACTCGAGTAAATGCTTTTTAAAATCTACCCCTGTGTCTATTCCATGTTACCGTTGCTAATGGCAGTGGCTATTCTCTAAGGGGTAGATTTTTAAAAACTGCGCGCTTCATCTCAAAAAAGATATAGTTGCGATGGAGAAAGTACAGAGAAGGGCAACCAAAATGATAAAGGGGATGAAACAGCTCCCCTTTGAGGAAAGGCTTAAGAAGTTCGGGCTGTTCAGCTTGGAGAAGAGATGGCTGAGGGGGGATATGATAAAGGTCTTTAAAATTATGAGAGGTCTTGAATGAGTAGATGTGAATCGGTTATTTACACTTTCGAATAATAGAAGGACTAGGGGGCACTCCATGAAGTTAACATGTGGCACATTTAAAACTAATTGGAGAAAGTTCTTTTTCACTTGTTGCCAGAGGATGTTGTTAGTGCAGTTAGTGTAGCTGTGTTTAAAAAAGGATTGGATAAGTTCTTGGAGGAGAAGTCCATTACCTGCGAAGTTGACTTAGAAAATAGCCACTGCTATTACTAGCATCGGTAACATGGAATAGGCTTAGTTTTTGGGTGCTTGCCAGGTTCTTGTGACCTGATTTGGCCTCTGTTGGAAACAGGATGCTGGGCTTGATGGAAATTGCCAGCATGGCAATTTCTTATGTTCTTATGTGAGTGAATGTGTGCCTGTACTTGGCCAATTACCTGAATATTTTCAAAGCAAACAAATAAGAAGTTCACTTTGAAAATACTTGATAAAGTCTGTGTGTACAATGGATGCAGTCATGGTGCAGGTGCACTGTTATGAGATGAGACTGAAGGACCTCAATATATACACTGCATACTCTGCAGGAGAGGAGAGACAGAGAAGATATGATACAAACATTCAAATACACAAAAGGTATTAATGATGCACAAGAATTGAACTTTTTGCAAAGGAAAAAAATCTATAGAACTTAGGAGGTCATGATATGAAACTCCAAGGGGAAGACAAAAACAAAATCAGGAAAAATGTCTTCACAGAAAGAGTGATGGATGCATGAAATGCTCTCCTGGAAGAGTTGATGAAGAATAGTAATGAAATTCAAAAGTGCATGGGATAAACACAGAGGATAAAATGAAGAAATGGGTCAACCTGTGCCAGCTGTAGGTGTTCACATATGAAGGGAATTGCATAGACCGAGCTCAACACACTCTACCTAATCATAACCGGAACTGCAGATCTACAAACTATTAACACATCATCAATCTTCTATTGATATAATATCAGGGTGGCAGCAAGCCAGTGTGTGTGTGACCCTAATAGGTCACCACTGGTCTTCTCAATCAAACACCCATATCACAGTCTTTTTATATTCTACAAGTAAAATGTCCCAATGTTCAAAAATCATGATCGCCAATAAATACCCGACATCAACTGTTTCATTAGCAGAACTGCTTTAGGGGTATTTCAAGTTAAAATTACTCGTGTGTTTATATGGTATTTAACATAGACACTGGCTTCTCGCCCAATTGTACTCAAAAGAGGCTATCATGTACATCCACAGACTTCAGTTTATGGCATCTCTGATGGCATTAGTGGAACATAGCTTCTATCAGGATTGTCCCTAAATTACCAAAATAAAAGTAAATAAAATGAAAACTGACTCCCCAAAAGGTGTCACAATCAATGGGTTTATAGAACAGTGTGATAACAAAACTTTCATGAGTTTTCATAATCAGCAAATCCAAAAAAGTTATTTGATGTTCTTGTATCTCCACAGTAAACCTCAGTTTAACATCCAGGCTATTAAGCCAGATCACAAACTGTTGTGAAGAAGATTTAGAACCTTGCCATAAGATGAAAATATCATCTACATAGCATTTCCATGCAACCAACTGCTATCGGAAAGGGTGGGCATCCTGCCACCTGTCCCTGTTTATTGACCATTGTTTATCACCATTTGTGCATGATTGAGAAGACCAGCTGTGACCTATTAGGGTCACATGCACACTGGCTTACTGACACACTGATATCATAACAATATAAGATTGATGGTGTGTTAATAGGGGGGCTGGCTTTTAAACGAATAGCCAGTCGCCCCTTGATGACATCAGCGCCGGGAGAGAGAAAGTTCAAACAAACCGATGGCGTCAGGACGGGCAACCTCACCCTTCTTCCTCCAGTAAGGAAATAGAATTTAGAAGAACGCTTCTTTTCTCCTCCACCTCTTCTTTGATAACAAGCTACTTGCTAACTTCATGGAGTGCTCCTAGTCCTTCTATTATCTGAGAGAATAAATAACCAATTTACATTAACCTGTTTTAAGTCCATTCATGATTTTGTAGAACTCTATCACATCCCGCCTCAGTCGTCTCTTCTCCAAACTGAACAGCCCTAACTTCTTTAGCCTTTCCTCATAGGGGAGCCATTTCATGCCACTTTTTTGGTCGCCCTTCTCTATACTTTCTCTAGTGCAATTATATTTTTTTTGAGATGTGGCGACCAGAATTGTACACAAAATTTAAGGTGCGGTCTCACCTTGGAGCAATACAGAGGCATCCACTGTTTTATAGGGATGTGAATCGTTTTAGGACGATTAAAATTATCGTCCGATAATTTTAATATCGTCTTAAACCGTTATGGAACACAATACAATAGAGATTCTAACGATTTATTGTTATAAATCGTTAGAATCGTGAGCCGGCACACTAAAACCCCCTAAAACCCACCCCCGACCCTTTAAATTAAATCCCCCACCCTCCCGAACCCCCCCCCCAAATGACTTAAATAACCTGCGGGTCCAGCGGCGGTCCGGAACGGCAGCGGTCCGGAACGGGCTCCTGCTACTGAATCTTGTTGTCTTCGGCCGGCGCCATTTTCCAAAATGGCGCCGAAAAATGGCGGCAGCCATAGACGAACACGATTGGACGGCAGGAGGTCCTTCCGGACCCCCGCTGGACTTTTGGCAAGTCTTGTGGGGGTCAGGAGGCCCCCCCCCAAGCTGGCCAAAAGTTCCTGGAGGTCCAGCGGGGGTCAGGGAGCGATTTCCCGCCGCAAATCGTTTTCGTACGGAAAATGGCGCCGGCAGGAGATCGACTGCAGGAGGTCGTTCAGCGAGGGTTCCGGCGCCTCGCTGAATGACCTCCTGCAGTCGATCTCCTGCCGGCACCATTTTCCGTACGAAAACGATTCGTGGCGGGAAATCGCTCCCTGACCCCCGCTGGACCTCCAGGAACTTTTGGCCAGCTTGGGGGGGGCCTCCTGACCCCCACAAGACTTGCCAAAAGTCCAGCGGGGGTCCGGAAGGACCTCCTGCCGTCCAATCGTGTTCGTCTATGGCCGCCGCCATTTTTCGGCGCCATTTTGGAAAATGGCGCCGGCCGAAGACAACAAGATTCAGTAGCAGGAGCCCGTTCCGGACCGCTGCCGTTCCGGACCGCCGCTGGACCCGCAGGTTATTTAAGTCATTTGGGGGGGGGGGTTCGGGAGGGTGGGGGATTTAATTTAAAGGGTCGGGGGTGGGTTTTAGGGGGTTTTAATGTGCCGGTTTTGCGATTTTACGTTTTTTCGATTTTTTACGATTTTTCACGATTTTTCACGATATTTTACCCCCCCAAACGGCAACAATACGATTCCCTCCCCCTCCCAGCCGAAATCGATCGTTAAGACGATCGAGGACACGATTCACATCTCTACTGTTTTATTTACCATTCCCTTCCTAATAATTCCTAACATTCTGTTTGCTTTTTGACTACCATAGCAAACTGAGCCAACAATTTTGATGTAATATCCACTATGATACCTAGATCTCTTTCCTGGATGGTAACTCTTAAGACAGAGCCTAAAATTGTGTAAATACAGCAAGGGTTATTTTTCCCTATATGCATCACTTTGCACTTGTCCACTTTAAATTTAATCTGCCATTTGGAAGCCCAATCTTCCAGTCTCACAAGGTCCTCCTGAAATTTATCACAATATGCTTGAGATTTAACTACTCTGCAGAATTGTGTGTCATCCGCAAATTTGATAACCTCACTCGTCGTATTCCTTTCCAGATCTTTTATAAATATATTGAAAAGCACCGGTCCAAGTACAGATCCGTGAGGCACTCCACTGACCACTCCCTTCCACCGAGAAAATTGACCATTTAATCCTACTCTCAGTTTCCTGTCTTTTAGCCAGTTTGTAATCCACGAAAGGACATCGCCTCCTATCCCATGACTTTTTTTTTATTTATTTATAACTTTTTTATACCGACATTCATAAGCATATCACATCGGTTTACAGATCAATGAGGATAAACCAAAGATGAGAAATTGATTTATAAAGTTACAATTAACAAGGGGTCAAAGGAACAAGTAGGGAGTATTAGAGGGTCAAGCGGACCTAGGTAGTGAGAGTAGAAGGTAGTTTAACCAATAACTAGAGGTAGGCTTGATGTGGTTGGGGGGGGGGGGGGGGGAGGAAGTTCTTGAAGGAATGAGCCACGGGGTGGGGAGGGGGGAATGGGGAGGGAAGTTATGACAGAGGGATAGAGGTTGAAGTTATTTATAGGCCTGTTTAAAGAGCCAAGTTTTTAGGGTTTTTTTAACGTTTTGATGCCTGTTTCTTAGAAGCCTCTCATAAGGGACTTTGTCAAACGCCTTCTGAAAATCCAAATACACCATATCTACTGGTTCACCTTTGTCCACATGTTTATTAACCCCTTCAAAAAAATGTAGTAGATTTGTGAGGCAAGACTTTCCTTGGGTAAATCCATGTTGACTGTGTCCCATTAAACCATGTCTATTTGAATGTTTTGTTTCTTTACAACAGTTTCCATGATTTTTCCCAGCAGTGAAGTCAGGCTCACTAGTCTATCAAGAGCCCTTTTTAAATATTGGGGTTACATTGGCCACCTTCCAGTCTTCACGTACAACGGATGATTTTAATGATAGCTTACAAATTAATTGAAATAGATCTGAAATTTCATTTTTTAGTTCTTTCAGAACCATGGGTATATACCATCTGGTCCAGGTGATTTACCACTCTTCAGTTTGCCAATCTGGCCTACCTCATCATACATGTTCACTGTGATTTGATTTAGTTCATCTGAATAGTCACCCTTGAAAACCATCTCTGGAATGGGTATCTCCCCAACAACCACTTCAGTAAACACCAAAGCAAAAAAATGTGTTTAATCTTTCCGCAATAGCCTTATCTTCCCTAATTGCCCCTTTAAGCCCTTGATCATCTAATAGTTGAACCAACTCCCTCGCAGGTTTTCTGCTTCAGATATATTTTTAAAAGTTTTTATTATGAGTTTTTGCCTCTATGGCCAACTTCTTTTCAAATTCTCTCTTAGCCTTTTTTTTAATCAATGCCTTACATTTAACTTGCCAATCCTTATTCTTTATCTATTTTCTTCTGAAGGATCCTTCTTCCAATTTTTGAATGAAGATCTTTTGGCTAAAATAGTCTCTTTCACCTCCTTTTTTATACATGCTGGCAATCGTTTGGTCTTCTTTCCACCTTTTGCAATGCATAGAACAGCCTCCCAGTGGAAGTAGTGGAGACAAAAACAGTATTTGAATTCAAAAAAGCATGGGATAAATACAAGGGATCTCTAAGGAAGTGACGAGAATTATAATGCTAAATTAATTGGATGGATGGGCTGACTGGATGGGCCATACAGTCCTTTCTGCCATCATGTTTCTATGTTTCTAGAGTCATGTATTTGGGGTGCAGAAATCCAAAGGAGCTCTATGTAATAGGGTGTGAAAGACTGATATGCATAGAGCTTGAAAGAGACCTAGGGGTAACAGTGTCTGATAATATGAAGGTGGTGAAACAATGTGAGAAGGTGGTGACTAAGGTCAGAGGGATCCTGGGTTGAAGAGGCAGAGTCATAACCAGCAAATAAGGAAGTAATAATGCCCCACACAGATCATAGGTGAGGCCTTACCTGGAGTACTGTGTTCAGTTCTGGAGACCGTATCTCAAAAGGGACAGAGACGGGATGGAAGTGGTCCAGAGAAAGGCAAACAAAATGATGTGAGGTCTGCACCCAAATACTTATAAGATGAAACTGAAGGATCTAAGTATGTATACCCTGGAGGAGAGATATAATGCAGACTATTAAAAAGCTGAAAGGCGTTAATGATGCACATGAATCAAAGCTTTTCCGATGGAATGGAAACTGCAGAACTAAGAGTCATGATATGAAATTCCAAGGGGGTCACCTCAAGAGCAATGTCAGGAAATATTTCTTCATAGATATATTGGTGGATACATGACATGCCCTCCTGGAAGAGGCAGACAAGACAAGAATGCCAATGGAATTCAAAAGGGTGGCATGGCATAATCACAGAAGATCACTAGTATCTAGAGGATGGAAATAAAGAATCTGGGTAACCTCTGGAAACGTTTGGTGTAACGTTTGTGCATGGATGTAATCTGCACAGAGCAGCAATTGCAACTCTAAACATCTTAATGGGCAGTCTAGATGGACCATTTGTGTCTTTATCTGCCATTATTTGCTATGCTAATATCTTTCTGTTTTATATGACTAAGGCCTAACCTCAGTCTCAGTCATAGATTCAGCTCTGCTACTTAAAAACTAGACCAGTTCTATTACTAATCTAGCTAACAGATGTCTGACACTCTAAGCTCCATAACAAAATATTCTTATTTATGTGCTACTATTGTTCCACAAAGATGACTCATAGTAATATAATAGTTAATGGAAGATTATATTCAACCTTCTTCAGCTGTTCCTTCCCCAGTATCTCTGCACTGGCAGTTTCCAGCCAAGATAGAAAGAAACACTGGGAGAGAGGCTGGCAGCCCAATACCAGTGCAGAGGATGTGACTTGAGTACTATTTCAGGGCTTCTATTCCTTGGGCTGACCAGGGCTGATAATGTTTTGGTAGGAGAGCCTGCAGCCTCTAGGGAGAAGGGAGTACTAACCATTGTGCAGCAGTGGCATCTATTGACTGAATTTAGGACCTGTGATTCCAGGATTCCAGAAGGGACCTTAGTCCAGAATTGTCATCGCAATGACTTGGCTAAGTGATTTGGGAATATAAAATAGGGAATACATTTCTCAAGGGGTAAAATTAATCTTTCGCAGGAGATGATGAAGCCTGCAGCTTTCTTAGCTTGGGGGGTGGCTCCTTGTTCTTTTATCTGCTCTGGGAAACAGTAGTTCTCTTGAAAGAGAAATACATGACCCTAGGGTCTTCTATGGCACCCACAGTCGCTTACCTATACGCTGCAGGTTTTGAAGAACAAAACATATATCCGTCTCCATTTTGGTAGAATATTATTACATGGAGATGATATATTGATGATATAACCTTCATTTGGTCCAAGACAAGGGACAAATTAGAAGAATTCATCCATTGGTTGAACCACTGTGATGTAAATCTTAAATTTTCAGTTCATTACCATAGTGCACAAATTCCTTTTTTAGACCTTTAGTCAAAATTGAAAGGGAAGCAATTGTCACCAACCGATAAAAGCATTATTTCATCAATCCAGTTTCCATCCTAGAAGGCTCAAACAAAATATCCCTGTCAGACAGATTTTATGCACAAGAAGAATGTGTTCATCTACTCATGAATATGAGAAACAGGCTGAGATATTATCAAAATGTTTTCGGGAGTGGGGGTTATACCCATAAATGCATTTGGCGTGTCTATAAAAGAGCTCCCTCCCATTAATACTGAACGGGGTCCATTGAAGCACATGGTATGCACTATCCCATTCTCAAACAGGGCCTCTAAACTCAAATCCATCATTCAGAAACACTGGCATTTACTAGCTGGGGTGGGCCCTCTTGGTGAGCCCCCCCCATTTTTGCATTTAGAAAAAATAAAAATGTACACAATTAGGGGCAGATTTTAATAGCCCTATGCAGGTAAATCCAGCTGGATTTGCGCGCGCAGGGGGTTATGTGCGCCAAGTATATTTTGCATAGGCCCGGTGACACGTGAAAGCCCCATGACGTGCATATGCCCTGGGGCTTTGTGAAAGGGGCGGGGCAGGGGCAGGACCAAGGCCTCTGGCACAGCGGCCGTGCCAGGGGATCGCGCGCCGGCACTCAGCCAGCGCGAGCAACCTACGCCTGCACAGAGGCAGGCGTAGGTTGCATAATAAAGGTTAGGGGGGGTTAGGTAGGGCTGGGGGGCGGGTTAGGTAGGGGAAGGTGGGAGGGGCGGAAGGAAAGTTCCCTCCGAGGCTGCTCCGATTTCAGAGCGGCCTCGGAGGGACCTCCCCTAGGGCTCGGCGCACGCAAGGTGCACAAGTGTGCACCTTGCGCGCGCCGACCACGGATTTTATAACATGTTTTAAAATCGGGCATACATTTGTGTGCGCCGGGTATCTTCCATTCCTCCACCTGTTCTATCGTTTGATGGGGAAGGCCCTGTGCTGTCTGTACTTACTCTTTGAACATTTCAAGGTTTAACCACCCTAACTTGATAAAACTATACAATATCCCAGAGAATTTTGACTGTCAATCAAGCCAGGTTATTTATGCAATTATCTGCCCATGTCAATTAATCTATAGTAGGGCAAGGAAGGAGACAAGTTCAGGTTCTCATCATTGAACATAGAAGTTGTATATGCACAGTCAAAATGCAGGTTGAATTTGTTAAAGTTAGATGTTAAACCTGTTAAAGAAACCAAAAACTCACAAGGAGCAAACAACGATCCTAATTATGAACCAATCAATCACAAACAAAAGGGATCGGCTTCTACTAATGCTACATCAAAGTCTTTCACCATCCTCCAGAATGTTTAAGACATATCCTAAATAATATTTTTGAACTATTAAGATAGAAATTTAAGATGAAAACGGGATCGCATCAGCAAGCCTTTTGACGACGTGCCTGGTGCTGCCAAGCCGTCCGGTCTTATCTATCATTTGCGACCCGTTTGATAGAAAGTGTTTAGAAAATGTTCTTGCTTCAGATTGTTTGTCAAAGCGCTCAGATAGCCCTAAAGAGAGTCTCATAAACTCAATAGTATTGTATCCGTGACCCGACAGCGGCCGTGTTTCGCATCATAGCTGCTTCTTCAGGAGTCATCTATCTCAACAGAAACTATAAAGACGAAAAATATTATTATCAAAACACAGTGATGAAATAGATAATATAATACTTAGCTTCGGATGGGGTGACCACGTACTTATACGGGAAACAAATCTCCTTCAGTCACATCTTTTACAACGCCGGGCTAGAGACCACTTCAAACTCGTCTCCAAGATTAAATAGCCCGCTCTTTTCTGCGAGCGTCATGAAGTATGCTGACGTCTATCGTTGTCATGGTGATCCAGAATACTGAGACGGTCATCTCGGCTAAATATCCTGCTATGTCAATCTTAGATGAAGATGTTCAATTCTAGCATATTATTTAACCCAAATGGTTCCACAGTGTTTAAATAATGTATCCACCGTTGTTCTGTTTTGAGTAGCAGCTTGTCAAAATCACCACCTCTCCATGAGGGAATCAATTGTTGTAATACACAAACCTTCAAATCATCAAATGAATGTTGCTTTTCTACACAGTGCGGTACTATAGGGGCAGTCAAACGGCTTACATTCAAACAAGATCTATGTTCTATTAATCGAGTCTTCAAAGATCTTTTGGTTTTGCCCACGTACCACAAATTGCATGGGCACTGGATAATGTAAACCACCCCAGCTGATTGGCAGTTTGTGTTGCTTTGTAAAAAGATGTTTCTATGCAATCTCTCAATATGCAATACCGATGTGGTGATCATTATGTGGCAGACTGTACATGATCCACAACTGGTGTGTAAACCGGAATGGACTCCAAAGGGACGGAGGGATGAGTCTGAATGTGCCAACTGATCTTTCAAATTAGTGCCCCGTGTAAAGGCAAATCTTGGTTTCAATGTTTGAATGTAAGCCGTTTGACTGCCCCTATAGTACCGCACTGTGTAGAAAAGCAACATTCATTTGATGATTTGAAGGTTTGTGTATTACAACAATTGATTCCCTCATGGAGAGATGGTGATTTTGACATAGAAGAATTCTAAACCTACGGCCATATTAGAAAATGGTTCCAGCTGGCCCCGAGACTTTGGTGACTGATGATGTTTTAAAAAAGATGCAGTGGGGTAGGATAGGAGTAGGGGTCCCCCCTGACCCTTTCTTCCTTCAAGCCCTCTATAGGAGAGGTAAGTAGGGGGCTGGGGAGATCTCCGGTCCGGCCCATTTCAAGGGGTTGGGACTGGAATTTGGAGGGTCCCGGGAGGCCTTGCCTCAGCCCAGCTATGTAGGCCTTGGACACTGCTGGTACAGGCAGGGAAAGGCCTGAGGGGCTCACGGTGGTCAGAGGAAGCCCTAGGAAGTGGCAGCAGGATCTGGGGAGCAAAAAAGCCTCATTTCAGGATTTCTTTTGCAGGCTTGGGGTTGGGTAATAGTTATTTTGATTCAGCAAATGAACCAAACCAAAATAAACATTAAACAAATCAAAAAATAATTTCCATTAGGTTAAAGTAGAAGAAAGGTTTGCTGCATATCCCTAGTATACCCAGTCAGTAATGCCTTGGGTGTTGATGCCGCACTTCCCGTACCCTCACTCTGTGGTGGGGTGTGCTTTCCACTGTCTGTGCTGGTTTCCCCTCTCTTGGTATTTTGAGATCTTCATGCCAGTATTTGTGCCACTCTGCCCCGCTCACAGCTTGGGCTGTTCATGCCCTTCACCCTCTTTCGGTGCCATGCCAAGCTCATGCCACTCTTGGTGTCCTGGGATGCTACTGATGTCTTCCAGCAAGTTTCCTAAAACTCGGATGGAAACCCCAAGGTTACAATCAAAATTAGGATGAACTGCTTCTCCCATTAATGGAAACAAATGAAATGAATGAACAGAATGAAACAAATGAGTTTCTGATCTCAAGTGAATGAAACAGTAAACTGAACTACAAATCTGATCTACATAAGAACATAAGAACATAAGAAATTGCCATGCTGGGACAGACCAAGGGTCCATCAAGCCCAGCATCCTGTTTCCAACAGAGGCCAAAAACCAGGCCACAAGAACCTGGCAATTACCCAAAAACTAAGAAGATCCCATGCTACTGATGCAATTAATAGCAGTGGCTATTCCCTAAGTATAATTGATTAATAGCCATTAATGGACTTCTCCTCCAAGAACTTATCCAAACCTTTTTTGAACCCAGCTACACTAACTGCACTAACTACCTTCTCTGGCAACAAATTCCAGAGCTTTATTGTGCGTTGAGTGAAAAAGAATTTTCTCCGATTAGTCTTAAATGTGTTACTTGCTAACTTCATGGAATGCCCCCTAGTCCTTCTATTATTCGAAAGTGTAAATAACCGAGTCACATCTACTCGTTCAAGACCTCTCATGATCTTAAAGAACTCTATCATATCCCCCCTCAGCCGTCTCTTCTCCAAGCTGAACAGCCCTAACCTCTTCAGTTTTTCCTCATAGGGGAGCTGTTCCATCCCCTTTATCATTTTGGTTGCCCTTCTCTGTACCTTCTCCATCGCAACTATATCTTTTTTGAGATGTGGCGACCAGAATTGTACACAGTATTCAAGGTGCGGCCTCACCATGGAGCGATACAGAGGCATTATGACATTTTCCGTTCTATTAACCATTCCCTTCCTAATAATTCCTAACATTCTATTTGCTTTTTTGACTGCTGCAGCACACTGAGCCGACGATTTTAAAGTATTATCCACTATGATGCCTAGATCTTTTTCCTGGGTGGTAGCTCCTAATATGGAACCTAACATCGTGTAACTACAGCAAGGGTTATTTTTCCCTATGTGCAACACCTTGCACTTGTCCACATTAAATTTCATCTGCCATTTGGATGCCCAATCTTCCAGCATACTTTTAAAATCTACCCCCAAGAGTACCCAAGAATGGAAAACATTTGAAATTTCCTTCTGTGCATACCCCTCAATATTTCCATTTTAAATACTTTCCTAGCAAAATAAGCATACCTTGAACATGTAAAGTAAGTAGAAAATTACCTTAAAACCATACATTGTAAGATCAAAACACAGTTTTCCAGGTTGAGTCTTCGTATCCTTCACACACAATGTCTATTTTGGATGCAAGTTGGGGATGTACAAGCCAGCTGTGGCCTCAATAGGATACTGCCTCAGATCCTTCCCCTCCTCGGTTATAGCTGATCCAAATCACCTAAAACAGATGTTTGCAAATCTGGTTCTACTCATTGCTGATCTGACTGTGACTGGGTCAGATATGTTACAGAAGAGATAATCTGGGTTTTATCTTGTGCTAGCTTCTCCATTCCAGTCCCATCCCCTTTGAAAAAGATGGCTTAGGAGTCCCAAAGCACATTAGTAGAATATCCCATGAACATCATGCATTTGTATTTACTTACTTACAGCAAAGAACTGTGCTTGTCCAGCATATGTAGAATTAAGGGACATAAAAAAAATTATAGTTCAGACCATTTTATTGGAATAACTTAATGCATCAGTGATGAGCTTTCCATCACATGTTATCATCAGGTCAGTGAAGAACTCAGTGCAATTACATTGAGTTTAAATAGTCAGAATGACAGGTGAACATTTCTGCAAGGAAGAGCTCAAATTCAAAGTATTTAAAGGGGACCTTTAACAGCCGAATTTTAAAACAGCCATGTGCGTAAAAATAGGGGGTTACACATGTGGCCGGGCCTTGCGCGCACAGCACGCATTTTCAAAGGGGCCCAGACCACGCAGAAGTGCCGGGCCCAGAGAAAGGGGTGGTCTGGGGGGCGTGGAGGAGCAGGACTGGAGGTGGCCAGTACAGCGGGCAGACTGGTCTTCTTCTGCCGTCATTTCTATGTTTCTATGGAAGCACGCACTGGCAGTCGGCTGGAGCATGCAAGTTGCTTCTTCTCCAACAGAGCAGTAAATAATGAAACGAAAAAAAAGAAAGGTAGGCAAAAGGGTTTAGAGGGTAGGAAGGAGAGGAGAAGAGGGAAGGAGTATGGATAGGGTGGTAGGCAAGTTCCCTCCCAATCCACTCCTTAATTGGAGCGGATTGGGAGGGAACTAAAGAAGCCCCGATTGGTCGCCGCGTGTAATATTACAAAATTGGGTCCCCCATGCACACACGGATTATAAGATCCAGTGTGCAAGTGCGTGTGGCCATGGCATTTTATAACATGTGCGCACCAGCGCATGTTATAAAATTGGTGCGTCCATGTGTGCGCCAGGAAGCGCGCGCACCTTTTAAAATCTACCCCAAGAGTACTCAAGAATGGAAAACATTTGAAATTAGTATAACCAACTACTTTGGAAGAAACACTAAAAGACTTAATGGGGTAATGTTCAAAAAGATTTATACAGGTAAATGGCCTTTTGATAATTGCTTGGGGGGGGGGGAAGGTGGAGTTGGATCAGGGACAGAACGAACATGCATACTTTTTATTTTTAAACATATACACGTAAATATATGCACGCAAAGTCACTGGACACTGCAACACCAATCAAGACATGGTTTGGTTTTCGAGATTTTGAAATACGATGACCCTTGTCCTGAAGGAAATCCATTTCATACATAGTGAAGGCGTCAAAGTAAACTGCTGTTGATGACAGCCCTGGTAAAACGATGGGACCCTCCATGGCAGAGTGCACCACCGATTTGATTCTGAAATCTTTAGAGTGAAAAAGAAAGTTAATGTGATTTCAGGACTGCGTTCCTCTCCAGGAATGGTTACAGAAAGAGAAGGCAGCAGTTTATCTTTTATTCAGCTCGTCTTTACAGGCCTGATTCATCGTGGCTTTTCCCCACAGATGCAGAATGGGAGAGAAGCCTTGGCGACCTAAAGACTTTTGGGTAGATTTTAAAAGGTGGCGGGCACTTTTCAGTTTCCATCTAAATGGCTTTTGAATATCGACCACAGAATTGACAAAAGTGCTGAAAGAGTAGAAAAAATTATCAGGAATGAGGTAACAATGCTTGATGGTCATTTTGAGAAAGTCCCTGAAAGTCAAAGTATTTATTCATTTAAAAGATTTTTAACCTGTACCGTCCCAAGGGTCGAGGCGGAAAACACATAAACCATACATAATCAAACAATAAGAACACAAGAAACATAAAACATTAATTAACTCAAAGCCATAGCACAATTTCCTGTGTCTGCACATTCCCAACACAATTAGAACATTTTATCTGAATGCACTATGGGAAAAAAAGCTTTTAAAGATTTTTTGAATGCCCTCATCTCTGGTAATGTTTGAATAAAGGAAGGCCACAGAAAATGCCCTTTCCACATTTCTGCAAAATAAATATGGCCTGTTGCAGAACCTGTAGCAGGCACGCTGCACTGACCTTAATGCTTTCTGAGGTGCATATATGAGTAAAATACATTAATGCAAGGTACGCTGGTATTATCTCTTCAGCTTTGAATTAGCACTGTGATTTTAAAATCAATCCTCCAGTGGACAGGCAACCAATGTAGGGAACAAAGCACAGGACTGATATGTTCCTGCAGTCTGCTCCCTGTCAGCAATCGTAACTAGTTGTGTTTGAGTATTAACCTGACTCAATAGGTCATGCTAAAAAGAGGTCTTTAAGCCTTTATGGAAGGCCTGGTAATTCACTTCAAGTCTTAAGTTCAAGAGTGTGTGTGTGGGGTGGATTTCACCCAAGAATAATCTCATTTTGGATCTCACCAGTCTCATTTCTTTAGTGGGAGGCCCTACAGATGCTGGGCTTCCAGATTAGATCTTAGCTCTCTTGCTGGAATCTACCAAGCTAGCTGGCAAGAGAAATATTCTAGACTGACACTTTCTAGAGCCTTGAATACCAGAGTCAGGGCCTTACCGGTGATTCGTAGGCTCAAGGGCAACCAATGCAGAGAGAGGAATAGGAGTGAAGCATCTATCAATATCCAGACTCCAGCGTTTTCTACCACCTGAAGTCTGGATAAGGTCTACTTTGGGGTTTTGAGTAAAAGGATATTTTAAAAAAGGCAATCAAATTGCTAAATTCTTGATATTTTTTAAGCTCAGATGGCACATGCAAAACGTATTTTTAATAACATTTGTTGATTTTACATTATAGCTGATGCTTTTCAGATTGGATAACGCATTGCAGACATTCTGTAAAGTCAGACACAATTGTAGCTCATCAGGATGACACAATCTCGCCATCTCCATTTCAAAATGCCTGCTGCTGAACTACAGATGAAAATGAAATTTAAAAAAGTAGATGAAGACAAGCAAATTCCATTATTGGGCTGAAACTGGTAGGGGGAGAGGCCTGGGGGAAGCAATTAGGATGTTGTGAGATGTGAATTGTATGATTTGGGGTTGTGGTGTGTGGGTTGGGAGGTTGTGATTTTATTGCTTACATTGTAGTGGGAGTCATCTGTATTTATTATGGTTTCATTGTAACCCACTTTGGGATTTATGATTAAAAGTGGATATTCAACTGTAAATAATATATACAAAATAATAAGTGGCTTTCTTTCTAAGGAAATGCAGTGAAATGTAGTCAAATTTTGCACACAACTTGTATTCCATTTACATTTTAAATGTAAGGCTTTTACAATGATTGGAAGACATTTGTCAGCTTCTTTTAATTTCATCTTCTATGGTTACAGGAACAAAGATATGAAAATAGAGGAGAACGAATTGATCGAGTAAGACACTGAACAGAAAGCACGTCGAGCCAGTGGCCCAGCTAAGTTCTGGTGTCTTCAAATATATGAAAAAGAAAAAAGATGGAAAATGAAGAGACTGTAAAATGTAAGGCATCAATGTGTCAATACACAATTATCAACTGGGTATGAGCTTCCTTCTTCCAGAAATGTCTCTTGTAGGGGTGTGCATTCGGATTGACCGCATTAGTAAAACGCAACTCATATTTTTTTTTTACTTAAAAAATTGATTCGACATAAACGATCGGATTTCCCACATATCGAACATAGATATGTTCGATATGTGGGAAATCGCGATTGTTGAGCCAAAATAAAATATAAACCCCCTCACCTCCTTAATCCCCCCCCCGACTTACCACAACTCCCTGGTGATGGAGCGAGGAGTGAGGACGCCATTTCTGCAATCCTTGGCGAGAAGCATGTGACATCGGCGGCACGTCGAGTGACGCCGGCGTCACGTGATTCCCGGCTCGTTCGCGCCGGACGGCTCGTTCGGCCCAAAAAGAACTTTTGGCCAGCTTGGGGGGGCCTCCTGACCCCCCCAAGCTGGCCAAAAGTTATTTTTGGGCCGAACGAGCCGTCCGGCGTGAACAAGCCGGGAATCACGTGGCGCCGCGTCACTCAGACGCGACGTCACGTGATTCCCGGCAAGTTCGCGCCGGACGGCTCGTTCGGCCCAAAAAGAACTTTTGGCCAGCTTGAGGGGGTCAGGAGGACCCCCCCAAGCTGGCCAAAAGTTCTTTTTGGGCCGAACGAGCCGTCCGGCGCGAACGAGCCGGGAATCACGTGACGCCGCGTCACTCGACGTGCCACCGACGTCACATGCTTCTCGCCAAGGATTGCAGAAATGACGTCCTCACTCCTCGCTCGATCACCAGGGAGTTGTGGTAAGTCTGGGGGGGGGATTAAGGAGGGTGAGGGGGTTTAAATTTTTTTTTGCACATATGTACATATACCCAACTCATTGGATTTTTTTTATGTCCATATTGGCCGCAAGTGGGACCCCCTTTCGGACATAAAAAATATGAACATAAAATTTTGCTCTGCACATCCCTAGTCTCTTGCACTGTGTCCGAGTCTCTGCAGATAATGAAAATGCTTTAGGGCTTCTGGAGAACATTCTTGAGAGCTGGTTAATGCAGCTCACGTTTTGTTTTTATTTCCACTAGGTGGCTAGCAAGCACTGCATTAAAGTCAGAAATCGGAGCCCCAGCTGGAAGCCTTCAAGTCTTTCCCTGCTTTAAGGAGACATCAGGTAGAAGCGATCCTTATCAGCACCCGTGCAGCGAGGGACATAACACAAGGGCAAACCTTACAACAGGAGAAAGATTCATGCAGTGCAGCCTGGGAAAAAGCCTGGGAACTCTCAGATCCTAACCTTAGATCACCAGTGAGCAGGTGGAAAGACAGAGCTGCAGAGCTAGGAGGGGCATTTCTCCCTCCTCACGCAGACTCAGGGCTGGGTCTGCGTGCACCAGGAGCTTTTATTTGAAATGACTCAGGGATCTCTCTCTCACCAGCAAGATATCCAGCCAGGTCACTGCTGCGATGCCGCCGTGCTGGGGGCCCAGGACCAGAGCTCTGTCTGGAGCCCTGCAATCATGGGCTTCACCCTTGAGTGACAACGATGACCACAGCTCCTTCTCTCCTCAGCACCCCCAGCGCCTGCCAGCCTTTTAAGCAGAAGACTGGGCCCGGCTGACATTTACGTCTGAGTCTGAAAAGAAGAAATCTGCAGACTGGAACTTAGAAAAATGTACTGCCAATAATGATGGAGCATTTTACCTGTGCTAATCTGAAAATTACTCTGTCTCAATGCAGCTGATGTGCACATACTCTTTGTTGCATTTAAGGATGTGTTTGGATTGGGAGAGGAAATGTGCTTGCACAGAATGTATTTTCTGACCTCGGAGCCCACTTTTCCAGCACAGCCAAAGCAGACTGTAATGTATGCACTTGGAACTCAGAAAGCCTGTGCATCTGTTTACTCTGAAAATCGGTGCAAAGTTCATGGGAAAAAGCACGTGGAATTTGCAGATAGTTTGAGAATTGCCCTACTCCCACCCAGCCTTTTTTTAAAATCTGCATGTGCACCCTAGTTAGGGGGCAGGGAGAAGATTTATTTATTTATTTATTTGGAATTTTTATATACCGACATTCTCAATAGACATATCGAATCAGGTCGGTTTCCATAGAACAAAACAGTCGCTGATAAGGCGTTACATAGAACATGAGAACGTAGGTATAAAACACAGTTTCTGAACATAAGAATGTGGCTATTAGATAAATATCAATAACGAGTTAAAGCAACTCAAACAAAGTTTCTGAGCATGTCAAACAAAGTTTCTGAACATAAGAACATAAGAACGTGACTATTAGGTATATATTAATAACATGAAACATTAATAGACATTAATAGTAGACATTAATAACATAAAAGACATTAAAAGTAGACATTAAAAGTAGACATTAAAAGACATTAAAATTAGACATTAATAACATAAAACAGATTATGAATGTCACAAGAATAATTGTCTACAAGATAGTGAACTAATTGAGTGTATCAGTTAAGATGTACAACATAGGAAGCCCCAAGCTCTTTGGAACTAATAAGTGCAAAGTAAACTCTCGCTCAGGTATAGTGGAGAATGCAGCTCATTTATGGGTTTGAGAAAGTAATTGTGCATCGTATTTATTTACGAACATTTGATATTCTGCCTTTACCAAGCTGCTCTTAAGATGAATTACAATCAAATGTATTATTAAATTCCTGCTACGTTGGTGACTCAGTGTACAATAAGCACAGAGAAACACGCATGGAGGCAAGTGACGGAAGGGAGTCTCTACTGATGATTGTCTTACAGTTCCTACACCACCTCTTTTTTGCACTGGTAAAATGTGAATCTGAAATCGAAAAACACAAATACTTTCAATGTTTATAAAATTCCAAGGGACCAATATTCAACTGTGGAGCGGCTAGTTAAAAGGATTTAGCTATCCGGCTAACTTAATGGGGATATTCAGCGGCTCATCCACTTCAACTGACTCTGACCCAAATGTACAGTAGGCCCCCATGCTTGGCCTGCCTCCGACACCACTATCTCCCGGGTTCCCTAAGCCATGCGCACACCCAACCACGCTCCTCTTAAAGGGCCTGCAGCAGGAAAACCTCAGCAGCACCAGATGATGATATCATTGGTATGGGCCATCTCAGCCTCCTCTCCCTGCCTTGACAATAGGTCAATTACCTCAACTAGAGTGTATTTCCTCAGCATATTCCTGGTTTTCATTCCTGTGTTCCTGGCCTTCATTCCAGGTCTTTGTCTTGGCAGTCCTTGGCCTTCCTTCCTGAGTTATTTGTCTTTGTCTGTGATCAGTCCTGAGTTCTTCATCTTCATCCTGTGGTCAGTCTTTAATTTTTCATCTTTCAGCTGTCAGTCTTCAGTGTCTTCTCTTGCCTGCCTGTGCTGTTCCTTGCCTCTCTACCTGTCTATCCATCCTGTCTTCCTTCGGATGAATCTCTGGCTTTGATTTTGACTTGTCACTTGACTCTGATTGAACTCTACCTGCCATTGACCACTGTATGACTCTTGACTCATCAGAGGCCCATGCCTAAATCCTGCCAATCCTGGCATCCAAGGACTCAACCTACGGGGAACGAGGGCTGGTATAGCTGATGCTCCAGTTGGGCTTCTGCCACAGCCAGCTCTGCCAGTTGATGGTGGGAACCTGCAAGGCTCCTCCCTGCAGGTTGTGCCAACCCCACCTCAGTCCAAATGCAGTTTGAAATCACTGAGGGCTATATTAGAACATGGGTCAAAATTAGCACATGACAAAAACAAATCACTGGAGATAGGCTATGCAACATAGTTCCAGATGGGCAGTAGATTAGATAGGTATTCACAAATTGTGAAAATAGAAGCAAGGCCTCAAAAGGGGGCATCATATCACAAGGTGAGATTTTTAAACCAAAGGATGTTTTGTGTATTGTATTTATTTATTTATTTAAAAATGTTTATATACCACCTTTACAAACAGAGTTTAGTCAAAACGGTGTACAATATCATTAAAAAACATAGAAATATAAGTATAAAATAAAAATAAAAACAATATTAAAAATTACAAAAAATATATAATATAAAGTAAAACATTGAGGAGAAAAATAAACAATAATTATAAATAGTGATTCATCATGAAAAGAAACAATGTGCCATATGGGTAATTGTTTGATTATTTAGAGGGTGTGTCTTTAAATGCGATTTGAAAGAAATGTGTTTTTAGAGATTTTTTTGAATTGTTTTGAATTTGAAATAGATCTTAATGAATCTGGTAGAGCGTTCCAAAGAGTTGGACCTGATATAGAGAAAGCTCTTTTCCTGGTGATATCAAGGCATGCCAGTCTAGGTGATGGTATGTCTAAAAGATTTTTGTTCATTGATCTTAAGTGTCTGGATGGTTTATATATATGAAGAAGAGAACAGAGAGTAGTAGAGTTAGAGTTATGAATAAGAGAGTAAATAGTTAAAATTTTGAACTATATTCTATATTTAATCAGTAACCAATGTAAGGACTGAAGTATGGGGGTAATGTGATTTTTTAATGAAGAACCTGATAAAATAAGTGCAGCTGCATTCTGAACTAAGTGAAGTGAATGAAGTGTGATATCCGGAAGACCTATGTAAAGAGAATTACAGTAGTCAAGCCCAGAGAAGAGAAGTGATTGTAGAATAGTGCGAAAGTCATGGAAAAAAAGCAGAGGTTGAAGTTGTTTCAAAAGTTGCAGTTTATAAAAAGAATTCTTTGTTACCAGTGATATATGTTGTTTTAGAGATAGGTCGGTATTAATGGTCACACCTAAATTTTTTGCTGATTTGGATATTAGGATAGAAGTATTTATTTATTTATTTATTTATAGTTTTTTATATACCGCCGCTCATCAAAGATATCACGTCGGTGTACAATGAACAGGAACTTACGCCGGAGCGTTATACATTTAACAGGATTAAATAAGCATTATACATTTAACAAAAGTAAGAATATATATATTTGAACATAAAACAAGTAGAATCTTTTAAAACAGAACTATCATTTAGGATTAACTGAGCTGAGTTAAACAGAGCTGGAAAGTAAAGGGATTTTAGGAAATTAGGTATGAGGTTAGGGACAGGTTAGGAGGAGATGGAGTTATAATTAGGAGTGATAAGAGAGGGGAGAAAGCGCTTCAGGTGCAATTAAGAGCAAAAGTATGGAATGGTATTTACAGTAAGGACATAAAAAAGGGGAAATTAGAGATAGTGTAGAGAAAGGGGGTGTTGGGTAAATAAGGCAGGGCATAAAAAGGGGAAGAAAGACATATATATTTCAGGTATAGGCATGTGTAAATAACCATGTCTTGAGTTTTTGCTTGAAAGTTTTGGGAGATGGCTCAAGGCGCAGTTCAGTGGGCAAGGTATTCCATAACAATGGGCCAGCAAAGGAAAGCGCTCGTGCTTTGGTGGAGGCATGGTTATATATTTTGGGTGAGGGGGTCTGTAATGTGGCGAGGTATTGATTTCTGGTAGGTTTAATAGAAGTTTGAAATTGCAGTGAATTATTAAACCATTTCATTTCAGGATTGTGGAGGGCTTTATGGATCAGTGTTAATGTCTTGTACTGTATGCGATATTGAATGGGGAGCCAGTGAAGGTCCTTCAAAACTGGCATAATATGTTCCTTTGAGTTTGTGTTAGTAAGGATACGGGCTGCAGTGTTTTGCAGAATTTGTAAGGGGCGGATGGCATTTTTAGGTAGGCCTAGGAGGAGTGAATTGCAATAATCTGTTTTGGAAAACAACATGGCTTGTAAAACTGTCCGGAAATCAGATGCGTGAAGCAAGGGTTTCAATTTTTTGAGTGTATGTAATTTGAAAAAACATTCTTTAAGGATTGCACTGATAAATTTTTTGAGGGTCATTTGGTCATCAATAATGACTCCTAGGTCTCGGACTTGGTGAGAGAATTGTATGTGCGTTGGTGTTATAGGTAAGGTAGGCGAAGTATGTAATGGAGTAGGAGGAGATATGATCATGAGTTCTGTTTTTGTGGAGTTGAGGGCAAGTTGTAAGGAGGTTAATAGATTGTTGATAGCAGTGAGAGTAGTGTCCCAGATTTCAAGGGCTTTGGATATAGATTCTGTTACTGGAATAAGAATTTGTACATCATCAGCGTACAAAAAGTGTGGAAGTTTAAGGTTGGCGAGGAGATGGCAAAGCGGAAGAAGATAAATGTTAAAAAGGGTAGATGAAAGTGAAGAGCCTTGCGGGACTCCTTGCTTCAGGGGGATTTCTTTTGATAGGTGGTTGCCAATTTTGACTTTATAATTACGATTGGACAGGTAGGAAGTAAACCAGTTATGAGCGGTACCAGTTATTCCAATCTCGTGTAGGCGTTGGAGGAGAATTTGGTGGTTAACGGTATCAAAAGCCGCTGAAATATCCAGGATTACTAGAAGATGTAGTTGATTTCTATCTAGGCTTTTGAGAAGGTAATCAGACAGTGATAAGAGAAGAGTTTCAGTACTATGTAATTTACGAAACCCATATTGTGAGGGAGAGAGGATTTGGTGTTCTTCTAAATAGTCACTGAGTTGACGGTTGATAGTTTTTTCTAGGATTTTAGCAATAAATGGGAGATTAGAAATAGGGCGGTAATTGCCAAGGTCTAATGGGTCGAGCTTAGGTTTTTTTAAAGTAGGTTTAAGGATAGCAAATTTGAGAGAGTTGGGTACTTGTCCAAATTCGATGGAAGTATTGATAATGTTAGAAATGGGGCTGGCTATTAGATCAGGGACAGTGAGTAGGAGTTTTGTGGGGATGGTATCAGACGGGTGAGAGGAGGGTTTAGCTTTTTTGAGCAGGGATTCAATTTCAGTTGTTGCTGTGTTTTCAAAGAATGTTAGCTGAGGTGCAGAGTCTTTTGTGTGACAGAGGTTATTGAATTGGGGCATGTGGGGATTATGGGGGAAGCGTGTCATGATTTTGTTAATTTTGTCCTGAAAGAAAGAAGCCAGTTGTTCGCATTTGATTTTGGCTTCTTCTTCTGGTATGATATTTGGAGTGAGGTTAGTAAGTGAAGTGACATATTCAAACAATACTTTTGGATTGAATTGAAATTGATGTATTTTACCAGCATAGAAATTCTTTTTTGCATTGTTGATCATCTCACTATAGTTTTGCAGGGAAGTTTTGTATCGTGCAAGTAGAGTAGGTGTCGGTTCTTTACGCCAATTTTTTTCAGCTTTTCTAAGGGCTTGTTTTAGGTCTTTTAGTGTGGGAGTGTACCAGGGGTTTTTTGTATTTTTCTGAGAGGAGAGTTTTTTTGTAATGAGGGGGCAAATGTTATTAGCAACTGAGAGGGTGTATTCATTCCATGAAGTTAAAGCAGTGTCAGCATTTGATAGATCAAGGTTAAACTGGGTGTTGGATAGAGCTGTGGTAAGCTCGTCTCTATTGCATGTTTTTCGGTATTGTATAGTGGTAGAGCAGATTGGGAGGGGCGGCAGTCTTTGAAGAGTGTTGGATGTTCTTATGATATAGTGGTCAGACCATGGGATGGGTGTGCATGATAGAGAATCAGTTACGAAGTGACGGTTTGTAAAGATGAGGTCGAGTGAGTGACCAGCTTTATGTGTGGGCATGTTTATGATTTGCTTGAATCCTAGTGATTTCATGGCTTCCAGGAAGGAGGAGCAGCTAGGTGTATGAGGTGTTGTGTTGACATGGAGATTAAAGTCTCCTAGGATAAAAGACATTAAAAGTAGACATTAAAAGTAGACATTAAAAGACATTAAAATTAGACATTAATAACATAAAACAGATTATGAATGTCACAAGAATAATTGTCTACAAGATAGTGAACTAATTGAGTGTATCAGTTAAGATGTACAACATAGGAAGCTCCAAGCTCTTTGGAACTAATAAGTGCAAAGTAAACTCTCGCTCAGGTATAGTGGAGAATGCAGCTCATTTATGGGTTTGAGAAAGTAATTGTGCATCGTATTTATTTACGAACATTTGATATTCTGCCTTTACCAAGCTGCTCTTAAGATGAATTACAATCAAATGTATTATTAAATTCCTGCTACGTTGGTGACTCAGTGTACAATAAGCACAGAGAAACACGCATGGAGGCAAGTGACGGAAGGGAGTCTCTACTGATGATTGTCTTACAGTTCCTACACCACCTCTTTTTTGCACTGGTAAAATGTGAATCTGAAATCGAAAAACTGGGGAGTCGATAGAGATATTTTTAGCTATATATTCAATGAGAGATGAAGGGCTGTTGTTAAGAGTTCCAGGGGGAGCATAAATGAGGCAGATTTGTAGAGAGGGGGCTTTGAACAAGCCAATTTCTAATTTAGCTGGAGGGGGGATGGGTTGGAGTGTGAGTTTGAGTTGTTTGTTGGTGGCTAAGAGAATGCCTCCACCTTTCTTTTTTAATCGGGGGATGGAGACTATATCGTATATATTGTTGGGGAGCTGGTTAAGGAGAACATTATCAGTGTCTTTCAACCATGTTTCTGTTATTGCACAGATGTCTGGTGTTTCGTCTGAGAGGATGTCGTTAAGTATAGAGGTTTTTTTGTTTAATGATTGTGCATTGAAGAGGATGAGTGTGAGTGCTGTGAGGCCGATGATTTGAGTGAGTGGTGGGGAGATCATGGTTGTGTGAATGCTTTTGAGGTATGATCGTTGTCGTATGGCATGCGGTGCAGTAGGTCTATGTCTATAATAGCTGAGTGTTGGGATGTTTAGCATATTGAGGCTGCACAGGTAAAAGCTGCACAGGTAAAAGTGAATGTGTATTTGTGTGTTTGTGTGTTGTATAAAGTGAGGTTGTATTTTGTATTGAGTGTAGCAGTCAGTCAATTGCAGTAGATGAGGGCTGACAGAGTGGAGGATACCAGGAAGCAATGTAACTTACCTATAATTAAAAGGAGGAGGGGGAAGGAGGAGGGACGTAAAGGGGAGTTTGAGTAGTAACATTAGAGTTAAGTAAGGATATGTAGAAGAGTGCTTAAGACTCTAGTTGCTTTAGGCCTTAGGTGCTGTTGTATCCAACCAACTCTAGGTAAAGACAGGACTAATCTAGGTAAATACAGGTAAGTAAGTAAGATAGGTAAATGAGACAAGTAAACGGCTTTAGGTACTATTAATTCTAACAAAATCTAGAATAAAACAAGTAAAAGCTTGCCTCTAAAAAGGCTGAATCCAAGGCGATTTTTTTTTTTTTTTTTAAGATTGTTGCAACAGTAATTAATGGCAGGGCATAGCACAGAGCTTTATATTAGGTCAACGGGTCACTCAGGGCGCACGAAGGGGCGCTCAAAGGGGCAGGCCCCTTTGTCGCGCTCCTTCGAGCGCGCGACGCACGGCACGCGGCGCCGTTTGGGTGAAGATTTAAAGGCCTCAGTGGCCGTGTTTGGTTGGCTGGCGGTGCGGCTCTGCGATAGGCTGGTCCCCGGAGCTGGCTGGAGGCGGAGTTATCGGCGTGCTGCGTCGGGGCTGCCGGCGCAGAAAGGCCTCGCGATCTGCCTGTGGACCTACCGAGGGTGAGTGTAGTTTGTAGGCCTTACCCCGGTGGGTCTGCGGCGCCGATTGCGCAGGCCTGCCCTCGGGAAGTCGCCGGGACGAACAGTAGATGAGATGGAGGACCATTGGTTGGTTCCGTAATAGATGACAGATGGATAATTTCAGTTTTAGCTGGGTTAAGTTTTAGTCTATTTTGGGATAGCCAAGTATTAATTGTTGTGAGATATAAAGATACTAAAGAAAGAGTATGTGGCCATGATATTTCATAAGGTACCATAAACTGTAGATCATCAGCATAAATTCTGAACTGGAGATTTAAAGAAGCAAGAATGCGGCAAAGAGGTAACATATAAATGTTAAAGAGGATGGGTGATAAAGAGGAACACTGAGGGACTCCTGAAGCAATAGTATAGGGATTGGATGAATGGTGATCTATGTTCACTTGCTGAATGCGATCGGATAGAAATGAAACAAACCATTGAAGAACTAAGCCTGAGACACCTATGGATTTTAGAATGGAAATGAGAATTTGATGGTCTACAGTGTCAAAGGCTGCGGATATATCTAAGAAAACAATAATATAATCTGTATAGGAATCAAAAGCCCGAAAAATAGTGTCAAAGGATGTAAGTAAAAGAGTTTTGGTAGAGTGACCTTTACGAAATCCATGTTGATTAGTGTATAGAATATTGTTTTCAGTTAGATAATTTGTGAGCTGAGATAGAACTGCTGATTCAATAAGTTTTGCTAAGGATGTTAGTGAAGTGATAGGCCTAAGATTACTAGGCTCATAAGAATCTTTGGATTTATTCTTAGGAATGGGAAGAATAGAATTTATTTTAGACAGGCTGGAAAATGTCCAGTTTCCAAAGATTGATTAACTAATTGACTAAGGAAGTCACTTGCATGGGGTGCTAAAGCTTTAAAGAAAGATCCTGAACAGGGGTCAGGCGAATTTGAAGGATTTTGTTTCCTCATAATGGTTTGTATGACATTCTTGGTAACTGGAGAAAATTCAGACCAACTATAGTTAACTTCAAGAAAGTTGTAAGAGGGTAATGGAAATTTTGTCAATTGGTTAGATATGTCTAAGACTTTGGATTTGAAATATTTGGCAATTTTATTGCAAGAAGTTGCATCATGAATGGTTAAATTTCCATTTTGAGTAACTGTTAAAGATTTTACAATATTGAATAAAATGTTTGGGTTACCATTTGCCTTTGATATTTTATTCGCATAATAGGACTTTATTTTATTGTTTTTAATGGGGCAATTAAATCTAAGGACGAAGATATTGAAGAATTCCATATCTGAATGGACTCATCTATAGTAGGAGCTAATGTGGTTGGAAGATTAGGAACTATAGCGTCAATAAAGGTTTCTGTAGAGATAAATTTTCGCTTAACAATGAAACAGTGATCATTAGTATTAGTAATATTTGAGCAGTTTATATTAAGAGAAAAATTAATTAAATAGTGATTGGACCATGCTATGGGAATGATCTTTGTCTTTTCTTGGATATCAGAAGCATAAGTGGGGTTAATAAAAACTAAATCAAGGGTTTGGCCTTTTGAGTGTGTGGGTGCTTGTATAAGTTGTATCCAACCCAAGCCAAACATGGCATCTAAAATTAAATTAAAATCACCCGCTATGATAGTTTTATTTAAGTCTATAGGTAAAGAGGTAATGATTTCAATAAAATTTGATAAATCTGAATTTAAACATCCTGGAGGGGAATAAATAATGCAGACATTTAAAAAAGTAGTAGTTATGAGCAAAATTTCATGGTGACCTGAAACAACAATTTGCTTTTTCATAGGGGTGAGAGATGATTTAATAATAGCTAATATGCCTCTACCCCTTCTATGCAATCTAGGTTCTGAGATGGCCAGATATCCTAAAGGACATAAGGAATTTAATAATACAGAATCAGTGTTAGATAACCAAGATTCAGTTATTAAGAAAAAATCCGGCTGTTTTTTTTTAATTAAGTCTGTAAGAATTGGTATTGTTTTACGAACAGATTGTACATTGCACAACATAAATGAGAGAGTCATCATTGAAACTGTTAATAGAGTCGGCAATATAGTAATTAAGGAATGTTTAGAACAAGTATTAGATTTACCCAAGTTAAGGGTCTTGAAATGTTTCTTACTTGCTGGCATGGAGCTGTAATTTCCATTGCCGATGGTTGTAGAAAACACGTTGCTGAAAGCCATTCTGAAGATTATTGAATTAACAGCTAAATGTAGAAAGTATCCTTGGTGCAAAACGAAGGGGCGAAACAAAGGGGTGTGCCCCTTTATCACGCTCCTTCGGCGTGCGACACCCGGCGCGCGACGCCTGCTCGTCACTGCGGTGATTTATGGCTTGTCACTCCCCAATGATGTCACGAGGGGGCGGTTCTTCTGGCCACAAGAGTCGCAGGATAATCCAGCAGTAAGTTGTGCAGTATGATTAAATGCAGTTCCTGAGGGTCCAGCAGCAAAATAGCAGCCCTCCTGATGGCAAAAAAGAGCCAGGCAGAGGACCAGGCACGAAGCCCCTCTGCTCGTCGCTGCAGTGATTTATGGCTTGTGTATGATCTAGAATCCCCCATCACAATTCAGTTGAGGTTTAGAGATGACTGAATACAGGGGGGCACAACTGATTTAAAAGTACAATATCTAGATCAGTGAGCCAGGACTTGGTAATACACAATCAGGTAAACTATCCTGAATAAAATAGAAATAACCAGGTGTTTATGGAAGACAGATTTAGTGTTAACTAGAAATAAATTAAATAGGTGGGTTCGCTTAGTGATATACAGAGGCTCCTTCTTAACAGGTAACAAACAACAAGCAGGAAAAAGATATTTAAAATATTTAACAATATTGAGAACCATATTTTCCTTGGCCAGTGATCATGGGATTGGGAAAGCTGCTTGAGAAGGCACAGAAGGAAGCAGAAACAGAAAAAAAAGAACAAGAGGTCCCAGAGGTAAGGTTGAAAGAGTCTCGGTGCATTTCAGGGCACAGACCATGGAGCACACAAAAGTGCAGGCCCTTTGATGTGCTCTTTCATGCGCGCTCAAAGACAAGCGCCTCTGGCGTTGCTGGCCTGCTTAAAAGTCTGCGCCTTGAAATGACACCATGGGGCTGGGACTGATGTCACACAGGCTGGAGAATGGGAAGCCAGGGAGAAACAAATGGGAGAAAACGTTTTTTTAACTCAATGCATAATTAACCTATGTTAATCATTGCCAAAGGACATGATTAAAGCTGTTAGTGTAGATGCATTTAAAAAAATTTTTTTTTTGGGGGGGGGGGGGTTACCATCAGATGGTTTCTGGAGACTGGCATTTTGGGGCTGTGAGTGCTGCCAAGTGAAGTCACTAGGAGGAGCGAGAGATTCCCTATAAAACATCTTCCCCTGTGGCGCGTAGCCACTAGCGTATGCTGCCAAACTGTGCGCCCAACGGGTGTGCCTATTTGGATGGAATTTTCGATATGGAATTGCTCCCTCCAAACAGAGTAAGTTCTCCTCTCATTGGATTGTTTTATAGTGGCTATATGGGGAGAAAGAGGAAAGGATCTCTCTCATCCTGTTCTACAAATCCTTCCTCTATATCTCAGCCTCCCATCTCTAGTTTTATGTTCCCCAAGTGCTGCTGTTAGTGGTGACTCCATCTCCCTAAGCCCCAATGCTCGGTGTCTGCCTGGGCTACAAGTTAGGCCTCAAGCTGGGAATGGAACTCAGCTATCCAAAGAGGTCCTTGAATCTATTCCTAGGGATGGTAATCTTTTGGGTCCTGGTCAGATTGATCACAGCGATATCACTGCTATTGCTATTTCATAGGGATATGAATCGGGCTTCGGACGATTGAAAATATTGGACGATATTTTCAAAATCATCAGAAATTGGGGGCTCCCCAAAACAATAGGAAAACCCCACGATATTGATCGTGGGGGTTCTCTTATCGTTTTGGGGGAGGGCGGGAAAAACGGCACACAAAAATAACCCCTAAACCCACCACGACCCTTTAAAACTAAACCCTTTGCTTCCCCCACCCTCCCGACCCGCCCAAAAACATTTTACAGGTACCTGGTGGTCCAGTGGGGGTCCCAGGAGCGATCTCCCGCTCTAGGGCCGTCAGCTGCCACTAATCAAAATGGCGCCGATGGCCTTTGCCCTTACCATGTGACAGGGTATCCGTGCCATTGGCTGGCCCTTGTCACATGGTAGGAGCACTGGATGACCTGCACCATTTTTAAAGATGGCGCCGGCCATCCAGTGCTCCCTCCATGTGACAGGGGCCAGCCAATGGCACGGATACCCTGTCACATGGTAAGGGCAAAGGCCATCGGCGCCATTTTGATTAGTGGCAGCTGACGACCCGAGAGCGGGAGATCGCTCCTGGGACCCCCACTGGACCACCAGGTACCTGTAAAATGTTTTTTGGGGGATCGGGAGGGTGGGGGAAGCAAAGGGTTTAGTTTTAAAGGGTTGGGGTGGGTTTTTTGTTTATCGGCTCGGGCGCAGCCGATAAATAAAAACTGCGATCGGGCCCAATGCAAAAAAACCCACATGTGAATCAGAACCGGAATCCGAACTGATTCCGGTTCCGATTCACATCTCTACTCAACTCCTGTTGCCTCTAGAGGATTACAATATGTGAATTATGACTTTAATTTAAAAAGCCCGCAGTGATTACCATGGATTCTTTGTGGTCAGCTATTATGGGAATGGGCTGTTCACTTTCTGGGAAAATTGACTCTGTATTATCTAAATATGAAGATCTTCAAACTCAAATTGGACATCATAATCAAAAAGTTCAGGGTCTTGAAGTGAAAGTTAGCTCCTTGCTACTCAATATAAGGAAATGCAGCAGTGCCAAATTTCCTTGGTTAAAGATAAGGAATGGTCTAGTTGTCAAACTGGAATTCTTGAAAATTATTCCAGATGACTTAATTTAAGATTCCTTAAATTTCCAAAGGTAGAATGATCTCTCCTTGATTTGTTAAAGCAGTTTTACCAGGAAACTTTAGATACCTGCTGTATCCTTTCCTTCAGTTTCTAGGGTATTCTATCTTCCTGATAGATCTAATGGTGAAGGAGTTAATAGGAATAATAATAATTCTGTATTAGGAAACTCTATAAAAAACGTGCCCTCCTGCAGAATGCTCAGCTTGAGATTAAATCTCGTGCAACTCTTGGGGTGGTTTTTGTTTTGGAACCTGATAAAGAGTGAGCATTAAAGAGGAATTTTCGTATTAAGGATTGTAATTTTCATGGAGGTAGTTTCCATTTTTCCTGATGTTGCCAGGGCATCAGAGTTATAACTCAAGTTGCTTCCGTCGTTTTACGTTTTTCCTGTAAATGTCATGTTAGGTGGAATGACAACAAATGTGTTTTTTTCAGCCATATCAATTGGAAGGTTTCCTATCCAATAGAGAATTGCCATGTGCAGTAAGTTAAATCCAAGTGTGCATACTAACCAGCGCAAAAGTAGATTATAAACCTTGGGCTATTACCTTTGTGGTTTTTCTTTATTTTTATTTTGGAACCCCCATTTTGTGATCTAATATTTCCATTTGAAATATTTGTGGATAACTAAACTATTTCTTTGTTATTCTTTTGTTGGAACTTTGCTTGGATGTCAGAATTGTTACGACTTGTAAAGATTTAAATTTGACTGGACAAGTTCCTGGAGGGGAAATCCGTAAACCATTCTTAAGGTGGACTTGGGGAAATCTATTTACCTTTTGGGATCCTACCAGGTACTTGTGACCTGGCTTGACCACTGTTGGAAATGAGGTGCTGTGCTTGATGGACCCTTGGTCTCATCCAATATGGAAAATCTTATATTTTTATGTAACAGTCAAGACTGCAAAGGCTCAAATGGAAACAAATAGCAAATATGGTTAAAAAAACAAAAGAAAAAGTTGGGAAAACCTGTGGTAATTTTTGGTGAAACATTTATGCATGGGGATAACCTGCATGGAGTGGCAGTTAAACCCCTAAATAACAAGCCAGGCATGCTGAATGAACCATTTCTATCTTTATCTGCCATCACTTTTTATTTTTAGATATATTGGAGTCAGGAGGAAGTACAAAACTGGGATTGTAAAACTAAAAGGTAAAGAGAGAAAAAACTATATGTAGAAGCTGCTGAGAAAGCCCAATTGCTTAAGAAATATTTCTGTTCAGTGTTCACTGAGAAAGAGCTTGGTTTCAGACCTTAGATAACTATCGAAGGTAGCAATATGCAGCCAGTTCACGGACTACCTGAAAGATAATTGCATCTTAGACTAATGGCAATTTGGGTTTCAGAGCTATCATAATACTGACACCCTGATAAAGGGTTTTGATGCCAGCACCCCATTCGTTATTGCTCTCATATAGATATCGGCTGCATTTGACACCTTAAATCATCAAATCCTTCTTGCACAATTGGCCAATATTGGCATCTTTGACCAGGTCTTTAAATGGTTTCATCATACTTATGCAAGTGTACACAGCAAAGGCTCTGGAAAATCTGCAGTACCTCAGGGTTGGGCTCTATTGGCCACCCTATTTAATATTTATCTACTGCCCCTTTGCACAATACTTGGCACTCTTGATCTATCTTACAGAGTATGTGGGGACAATAAAAGTTTTCTCTTCTTGTGAAATCATCCTGTCATCCACATTTAATTGTAAAATCACAAGTCTCTTGTACATCAAACAATGGTTATTTGCACATAAGTTAACGCTCAATGTAGAAAAAACAGAAATAATGCCGCTTAGTAGGTTTTCACTTTCATTTATCTTTTAAGTCCACAACATCACTATCACAAGGTGCAGCTAAGATTTAATGTTAAAAAGAAAAAGAAAAATAGACTCATGCGTTTGGACTGCAAAACCCCAAGGGAATACAATACAGGGGATGAAATTATTCTATGCACAAAACAAGGATAGGATCTGGAATAATCCTATCTGATGGTTTCAAAGTGGACATTATAGTGGTTAATGGCAAAAACCAGAAACACGCTTTACTGAATAGGGAGAGGAATCTAAGCAGAAAAACAGTAGGTGATGCTGCCCTTGTATAGGTCCTTCCAAAGGATATAAACAGGATGGAGTCGGTCCTGAGGGAGGCTACTAAAATGGTCAGTGGTCTTCACTGCAGAGACTTAAAGATCTAAACATGTACTCCCAGGAGGAAAGGCGAGATGGGAGAGATATGATAGAGACTTTCAAATATCTCAAAGGTTTCCATTCACAGGACGAGAGCTTCTTTCAATGGAAATAAGACTTTAGAATGAGGGGATCATGAGAAGAGGCTAAAAAGGGGAAAGACTCAGGAGTAATCTTAGGAAATATTTCTTTACAGAGAGGGTGATGGATGTGTGGAACAGCCTCCCTCCCAGTGGAGCTGGTGGAGACAAAGCAGTATCTGAATTGAAGAAAGCCTGGGATAAATACAGGGGATCTCCGAGGGAGTGATAAGAATTATAATGCTAAATTAATTGGACAAATAGGCAGACTGGATGGGCCATGTGGTCTTTATCTGCTGTCATGTTTCTATTAACAAACGCACAATTGTAGATATGTTAGTAATAGGTGTGCATATGATATATCACTTATAACGTATAAATGTCTGCACAATCTTCCAAATCCCACCCAGAAAGCTCCCAAATCGCATCATTTGTGTTTATATTTGCGCATGGCACTGCTAGCATGCGCCTACTTCAGGCTATTGCAAAATATTATTTTGCATGCTACTTACATGAGTAACTGCCAATTTCATAGGCTGAAACCGTTTTATAATTACTCCCAAAGGTTTACATTTGTAAGGGAGAAACTGAAAGGGGAGCTGTAAAGAGATATTTAAATACCCCCAGAATAAATGCACAGGAGGCAGGCCCCTGTCAATGGAAAGAAGGATCTGGAAGGAGAGGTCATGTGATGCGGGTGACAGGAATAATCTAATAGGGGTGTGTAGAGGTAGAATACAAGCTTTGTTTCATCCATTTGTTTTGGCGGGTTGGGGCGCTGTCTGCTTTCATTTTTATGGGTTTTTGGTTTTTCATGTTTTAGTCATAATTCATTCGTGTCACATGGTGTGTGCTAATTTGCAAATAGCATGCAATATGTGCAAATAGTGTTTGAAAATAGTGTGTACTGTTTCCAGAAAGCAAATTACAGTACAATTTTTGGGGATTTTCTTGTCCAAAAATGTGCTCATTTGTCCCATTTTACAGATCTGTTTCAATGCATGCAACTCCCTATAATACAAAGAGTTGCAGTATTTCTTTAAGAATGAGTGACGCATGCGTGAACAGGTTCCATGCAGAGGCAGAGAGGTCAAGGACCCTATCAGAATTCAATAAAATGGGACAAGTACAGAGGATCTCTGAGGGAGAGGAAGGGACTAGGAAGCTGAAAGCGAGATGGAGGTGGGCAAACTGGATGAACTGCATGGCTTTTATCTGGTATCATCTTCATACATTTAAAAAACTAAATTCCTGTGTGTCTAGGAAAAGTCATGCAAAGCCCCTTTTTCTGCGCATATAAGATTGTCTGCAGCCCAAAATCTGGGAAGAACCTAATAAATCCCCTTTGCACAGAGCTTTTAAGTCTCATAATATACAATCCTAATGTGCAGAGTCACTGTAGTGATATTGCCAAACATCAACCTCTGGATTTGAATGGATGAAGCACATCATTTATTTAGCATTTCTTCTAGGCCGCTATCTCCACATAATGATGGACGCAGATGTGGCATTGCATGACTATGCACAGACTAAGAGCAAAATGCTTGCCCACACGTCGGTCACTACACTACCATACGTAAATATACCTAAAACATACAATCCATCTCCATAGGAACTGATGGTGGGGAAAGGATAATAATTCCTGAAGGGAAAGCACATTCATTTTTAATAGTTAAAGTGGGTAAGGTCGTGCTACATATTGGTTATTGTGCAGCCTCCACCTTCTGTCTGCAGCTCTGCAGGAATCCCACTGCAGCTAATCAAGGAATCCCACTGCATGTCGTTAATACGATTTCCTTCATTGCCTGATGGCTTTATAGGACGTCACTTGGTGGACCTGTCTCCATCATCATCTGCAAGCCAAGGCTTCCTTGCAGTTCACCCTGGTGCTGTGACCCACAGGAAGCAGTCTGTAGCACCCTGAGGCGCAGCGGGGGTCTCTGGCGCTCCCGTGCTCCCCCACCAGCGCATCACCGCATGCCACAAATGGGTGGGATCTCTTTTCATTGGGGAAGGCTGGGAGCCCAGTGCAAACAATTACATTGCTGGCCCCCTCTCATTCTGTTTTTTATTTTGTTTTTTTTTACATTTTATTTGTATTCTTTTTCTAATCAAGGCCATTGCAAGGTTTAAGGCACCCTAAGAGAATCTTATAGCTTTATGCCCAGCCTTCCCCCCACCGTGGCCACAGTTTCAAATTATGAATTTATAATAAAACATTTTACATGAAAAAGGACACTCAAAGTACAGTCTTTTGAATTAAACATATCACAACAGCATGTGTATTATATTTACATGCACTGCTGTGGTGCCAACTAGAAACCCCTGTATAACAGCCAAAAAGACCCTTGGAACACACCTGGTATTAGGACTATTGTAACGCATGATGGGTGTGAGTTTGGGCCTCAGAAAGCCATGAACAAGCAAAATTGCAATTACAATATAATAATCCTCCCCGTACAAAACAGCACTAACTGCCAGCACTCAAACACTTACAAGCCTACTTATGAAAAGGTGACCCTGTAAACATTACACCAGGCCCTAAAACACCAATACACCTCCTATTAGGAAAACAGAACAAACCAAGCATCTATAATCCTGTCATATAAATGACAAATTAGCAGAATACTTAACCTCAGTCACACATGCAGAGCACAGACAGACCCTCACCAATTACAGAATAAAGAGACTATAATCTAATCTATCATCAGAAACTTATAGACAAAAACTGAACAGGAAACTGCAACAAGCCAAAGTCTGCATATAAATGCGAGAATGGAAAAACAGAAACATCATCATCCCTCATAAAACATCAAATAATAAAACCAAGCAATATAAATCATAATAGTGAAACCAAACTAATAAAAAGAATATCTCAAAACATTTGATAAATAAAATAACATTCTATAATTAACTCATTAACATTTTTTAAAATTTACCAGACACCAAGAAAATACTTCAGTACAGCAGACACATCAAATCAGTCCAATAATTAAAACAAAGAGGGACAAAATATATCCCCTGCTCACCATACCTGGGAACTTTGGATTTCCAGTCACCCTGAGATTGTCGTGGATTAGTGGGGAAGAGTGAAGGTGCACATTTTATCTTCTCTCTCTCTCTCTCATTTACATGAACTCCCTAACACACCAACATTCATTCTCTCTCTCACACAAACATACAGGCTTTCCTCACACTCACTGGCTATCAGACTCACAGGCTCTCTCTTACTCTCTCCCACACACACACACTCACTCACATTCACAGCCTTTCACCTTCATTAGTCCTCCTTCCCACCCTTTCACAGACACACACATGCTCTCTCATCGGCTATCTATCCCTCCTTCACACACACACACAAACACACACACACACAGGCTCACTTACACTCACTGGCTCTCTCTCCATCACACACACAGGCTCTCACACATTCACTGGCTCTCTCACAAACACAGACTCTCTTGCATTCGCTGGCTCTCTCTCCCTCTCTCAAATGCAAGCACATTTTCTCACCCTCATTAGCTCTCTCTCCCTCCCTCACACAGACACACAAAGGATATCACCAGCTCTCTCCCATCCTAACACACACACAGGCTCTCACCTTCACTGGCACTCTCACACACATATGCAAGCTCTCTCCCCCTTACACACATATACGCAGGCTCTCCCATACTCATTGGGCACTTGCTTTTTACCTCTCTCACACACACAGGCTGTCTCACATTCACTGGCTCTCTGTTCCTTACAAACACACACATAGGCTCTCTCACAGCCCCCAAGTCACAAACACACACAAGCTCTCCCACATCCACTGGCTTATCACCCTCCCTCACACTCTTTAGCTCTCAATCTTTCACACACTTAGCCTCTCTCATAATCACTGCCTTTATCTCCCCTCACATATACATACAGCTCTCACAATCAATGGCTCACTCTCTCTCCCTCACAAACAAGGCTCTCTCATACTCACTGATTCTTTAGCTCTCCTCTCTCATATACACACACTACCTCTCTTGCCCTCACAAGCTGTCTTACCCTCTCTCACACACACAGGGGCTCTCTCACACTCACTGGCTCCTTCCCTCACACACACACAGTCTCTTTTACACTCACTGGCTCTCTCCCCATCACACATATACACAGGCTATCTCACATGCAATGGCTCTCTCTCCCTCACACACACACACTCATACGGCCTGTCTTACATTTATTGTTTCTCATGCACACACAAACTGTAGGCCTCTGTTTCAGAAGCCAAGGATATTGAAGGCCTGGTTAGACCTCTTGCTGTTACACTGCAGACGTGTGGGGAGATGCCGATGCCCCTGTACCCCCTGGCTTCTTTCTGCTGTGCAGCCTGATTGGTGCAGTGGGACGCCGCCTGATTTCCCGCGATCCCCTCCCCGCTCCCAGGGAATGGAAAGATTGCGGGCTGCCGGCGGGTCTGAATGATGTCATCAGGGGGGCTGACAGCCCAGAAAGAGGAAGCAAGGCCGGGAGCGGGGGCTGTGTTATGGAAATCAGGCGCCGTCCCGCTTCTCCCATTGTTGGCGGCCCCTCCCTTCCGACGTCGCGGGCCTCCTCCTCCTCCTCCTCTTCTGCTGCCCTACAGCCTGGTGTCCGGGGGCCCGGGCTCTCCCCCTATAAGTAAAGTACTGGTCTTTTGCTTCTTATATTGGATCTAGCAAGAGCAGTGCCCGATAGCCGGTGTGTCCCACCTGTGCACGATTAGTTTGATTATATGGTTAGACATTACGTTTGCATAACTTGTAATAAAGTTGAGATGATACCATTAGTTTTTCTGACTGACATGGAAAACGCAGGAGGGGATTGGTGGAATAATACCTTGACATTATTCAGAAAGGGATTTCCCCCATTCTGTGCCTACGGTAATAACATTATTTGTGCCACCTGGCAGACTGCTCCAGATTACTTCCAGAGGTCTGTGACGGGACAGCTCTTCTGCACATCCTCTCTATCTCGCTATCCATTATATTTGAGAGCTTTTAAGGCAAAGACGAAAGCCTATGCTCATTAAGTGGCGTTACATTTGTATAAAGGACTAATTGATGGTTACGCACGTGACTGCCGCACACGGCCTTAATCACAATGACAAATTTGGATTTTCCAATTTCAGTCAAAAAATGGCATCAAAGGTGACGGTGTCAATATTGTCTTCTGTAATCCTGGGTTACCAAGAATGGTTTTGGTGTCTCTGCGAGTTTCTGCTGTTCTCGCCCATCCTCTTTTTCTATCCTAAGCTTGACTCACATCAGATTTTATTTACCCAAATACTTTTAGGTCTCTGGAGGGTGAATTTTGTGAAAAATAAAATAGGTTTGGAAAATTTTCCATCCTTCACATCAGGAAAGGACTTTAGTAGGCCTGAAAACCTGCATCCTGAGATATTCATTAACCTGGAAACATTTAGGGCCTGATTTACAAAAGCATTTATCCACATAAAATGTAGTTTTGGATGATTTTCTTGGGAGTTGTGTACATAAAACTATGTGCAGGAGTGATGCCACACGTGCACTGGAAACAGTCCTTCCAGGGGTCAGAGTTGGAAAGGGAATATCATTTGCGTGCATACTTTCCCGTTTCTCATGTAAATGTCTGCACCACATATGCCGTGCTGCGTTCCATGCGTGCACAGCAATTTTCAAAGTGCACTTACGCCTATGAGTATGGTTTGAAAATCTGGGCTAAAGTTTGTGGGTGCCTTCTACACGCAGGCTTCAGCCGTTAACAGGCTGTTAATCTATCCATTTAATTTTCTGGTTTTCTTTCAACTAATTTTGGTTTGGGTGGGCAAAATACATTTCTAAATTTACCAAGACAGTTTTTTTGTATTGCACCTTTGATAAATCCCAAGATTCTGCCTGGCTCCCTCAGACCTGCCCAATTGCACTTATCCACAACGCTAAGCAGAAATCCCCAAGACATGGTTTTAATTGCAGAGCTGTCCAAGTGAGATTAATTCACTCCTGCTAATATATAAATACTATGCATACCTGTTGCATGTAGTATTTTACATGTAATTAAGAATGTGACACAGCTCTGATTTTCACCAGCTTCTCCCTAACCTGTGGTTTGGATCATGGCCTCAGTTTCCCAAGCTCTAATTGAAAAACAACAGCCTGATTAATAAAAGCATTTTTCCCACAGGTACAAAACTGGAAGATCATTTTCCTTCACCACTGTTAGTTTTGCTAGGAATGTTTTGACATGCATAATATACATATTTACTTTGCTTTTTGATAATTATTAACTTGGTATTTATTTGATGCAGAATGCAGAGCGTCTCATAAGCAAATGATTTAGAATTCATCGAGGATGTAGCCTACTAATGGTATGTGGTCTCTTTTTTTTTCCCATATTTGTTTTTGCATGTCCAAGCTGTTAACTCTTGCCTGCCAAAACTCTTTACCATTTTAAGCACTTAAAAACCTGAACAAATATGCATAACCCTTGCTCCATTACATGCCTAACACTTCTACATCTCATCTGCTAATATTCTGCTGTGGTGCTTTGACACTGGAATACAGATTCAGAATCTGTTCTGTTTTCAGTTTATTATAATCTTCAGCCAATAACATCCTACCAGAGCTGTCCTTGAAAGGTTAATGCTAGGATGTACGGAGATAGTGCACATTGTGTATATTGTCAGCAATATTGTGAAAGAAAATCATTTGTTAAAAGATCAGCAATCTTCAGGATATGACTGCACTTGATTTACTGAGACACCATAAATGCCACATCCTTCAAAGGTTGCCTAGGGATTGGGTAGTGGCCAATAGGAAACAGTGACATAATAGCAGGAACACGTCACAATTACTTAAGAATTAGTCAAAGGTCTTTTATGGCTGTTGCCCTTTGGGGGACAGGGTGAAAGGTTTAAATAATTGTAAAAGTGTGTTAATTGCTCTGGCACTACGCATTCCTTGCTTGTCCCAAATAAACTCCATGGAAATCCCTTCATAATTGCATGGAATGCTTTTGTGAGCTGAATCCTTTCTTGGGCACATTTTGACAGGGACTTGCTGGCCTGGTTAGTGGCCACTGCTCTACAGCTGAAGGAGGTTTTACTCTGCATAATGTGCAGGTGCAAATGAGTTTCGTACAGCTTACGATGCCACTTATTTTCTTGTAAAACACCAAATCGTTTTGAAGACATTATTTCTTATTTTCACCTAAAAATTATTTGCTTGAGGTGCAAGAAATGTTGCAATTGTTTATAACTATAGTTCTCTGGAGAAAATATACTAAAAAGAAGCCAGATGACCTCCAGTCTGGGAGGAAATAGTGTAATGAGATAAGCCAGGTTGGATCAGGAGCCCATTTCTAAGTTGAACACCAGGATTTGACTCGAGTCCGAGGAAGATGAATAGAATAAAGAGTAAAGTGAAGAACATTTATTTATACATACTCTATGTCATGAACTATGTCTTACTCATCATATCATCTACTATTCCTCTCCCAAGTATTGACCGAGTTATGAATGCATTGAACTGACCTATGAATGTATAGATCGGATCCATGTCTTGTACTATACATCTTTTAAATATCGACCTGAGTTATGAATGTATTGATCTGACCCCATGAATGTAGAGACCCATATTATGAATGTCTCCTCAAACTATTGAATAGCCATGATCTATGAATGTCTCTTGTGAACCGTTGTCATCTTTATTAGGAATGATGGCATATAAAAGGCTTAAATAAAGTGAAACAAACACTGGCAATAAAAATCACTAATAATAACAAAGATTATATTCCATAAGTCCATTTATTTAACAAATTACTGCTTGCATTTGACTGTGATAGAAAAATCGAGCACTTGCTATATTTAATGACATTCTCTTTACTGTATGTATCTTGACAGAGTTGCAATCATACTATGTTGGGAATGCCCTTTAATCAAGGACTGTTAATGATCATATTAAGTCAGTTATAAAAACAACTACCCCACCATTTCCTCTATGGTTATTAATAGGACATGTGTTAGATGCTGTAATTGGATGAGTAATATTTACAAAGGCTTCATTTGTAGACAGAAAGGAAGAGGAACTGTGGAAGGGGTAGGGGTAGGGGTAGGGGGAGAGAAAGAGGAGGGCCAGGCCAGGGCTGGGTGTGATCTCCCTCCCTCTGCCAAAAACGCACATTCTCAAGACTTCCTATTATGCGCTGATCAGGGTGTCTGCACCATAGCTGAGCTCCTGCCTGAGTCAAACTAAATTTGAACAATAAAGCAGCCTTAACTACTTTGCTTGGCAACAGCCCCCTCTAAAGAAGTAGTTAAAAGATTTGGCTGACCAGACTCATATTGCTAAAAAAAAAGTGGTTTAGTGAACCAATACTGAGAAACGGTCGTGGAGGAGGAGATGGCTGAGGAGGAAGATGAAGTGAACACTCTGAATGTATATTCAGAGTGTGTATTTTTCCCTGAGCTCCTGTGTATACAGGAGCTCAGGGAAAAATCTGTAAACAGAATTTCTAAAAAACCTCAACAAGCACTTGAGTATTTTAGCTGATAAGGTGGCCCAAATAGTGCAATCCGTGAATGAGAACATGGTACGTTTGGAGGAACATGAACAACAGATAGTCAACCTTGAGTTGGCCTTCAAGTCTGTCATGGCTAAAACTGAGATGTTAAAAAGAAATTTCACTACATCTATAGAAAAAACTGATGATCTGGAAACTGATGATCTGGGTGGTCCTGAGAAGGTTGAGGTTGCAAATGTGATGATCTTCCTTTCAAAATGGCTGCCAGAGGTACTGCAGTTAAATTGTGCCAAGGGGTCTATCAAAATTGATCGCACACACCGCACAATTGCTCCAGCATCTGCGCCAAATGGTTAACTCTGAATGTTGATTACTAAGCTGCATTACTTCACAGATAAGCCACTCATGCTTATCTGTATACCATGCTCTATCCAGCTATGCTGAAAGTTACGGTGAATTGAAAGCTTAGGAGCATTTCAAGGATGCTGAACAATGGCTGCAAGAATACAAGGTCCTTACCGCCTGAGTTTTATTTGGATGGGAGCTGCGTAGGAACTTACTGTAGAGTGAAACCTGAGCCACCTCGGGTGATTTGGGAACCTGAGCAAAGACACTATGATACTGTGGCTTGTTTATTTTCTGTTTTCTTTTTTGAGTTTTATATAAACTGTTTCAAGTTTCTCTAAGTACGGTTCTCTTGCCTTGATTTGTCGTTTGGCTTCATTTTATGTGCGTCTCAAACTAACTTCCTCATCATGCTGGATCCTAGAGGGAAGTTTAAGTTCTCCCATTGGGTTTTGAAAGTGCAGTGCTTGGCGTCCTGGTTCTGCCATGATTACTTGAGTCACTTTCTGCGGCCACTAACTATGTTGATGTTAAACTCGCCTGGCTTGGAAGGCACTTTATGGCATTCTGAGTTGCTGGGAAATGATCAGCAAGGACCGTCGACATGCGATGGTGGTCGTTTACCCCTGCTTGGCAGGATGCGGCTCATTGGGACTGTAACAGCATGTTGATTGACCTGGCTGGTTTGTTTTCGGGGAGAATTTTAAAAGTCTGGCATGCACCAAAACCGGGAGATACGTGAGTATGACTGTCCAGTGCGATGAGCAGATTTTAAAAGCCACCCGTGTACACGCGTATCTCCCAGAATGCGCACAAATCAGAAGTTGCAAAAAAGGGACAGGGCATGGGTGTGGCCTGGGCAGGACATAGGCGGGATATGGGCATTCCGGGACTTTAAAATGAAAAGTGCACATAAGCACGCGCCGTGTCCCCTGCCGTGTAACTCTACCACTGCTATGTTTGGCGTGTAAGTCATAAAATAAAAAAATCTCGGCTAGTCAGCTGGGTTTTAAGTGTTGGTACTACCAGGGTAAAAGGGAGGCTATTTAACTATTTATTTATACAACTTTTTTATACCGTTATATAGAAAAGTTTCTATCTCCACGGTGTACATGTTAATAATATAAATAAACATACAAAATAAGGATAATAAATTAGAATTAGAATAAAAATGACATAAACCATCCAATAAAATAAAATAACACTAGGGGGATGAGGAAGTCCTATCCCTTACCTGGGTGAACTGGGAATGAACTGAAGAAACTGGAAATTGCATCAGCATGCGTGTCTACTAAAATCCTACCATTTACGTGGTAGAGGCAGCATTTGCGCGCATATGGACGCATCCATATAAAATTGTGTGCACATATATGTGCATATAGCCTATTATATACCATGTGCGCATATATGCAAATATGTTATAAAATGGCCCTGTCCTTTGGCCTTAGCCAGCATACGCATATACATGTGTGCCCTCGCCGGTATCAAAGTTACCATTTAAGGGGTCAATTTTCAAAGACACATGCAGGCTTCCAAGTGCTCGTAAGACACTCTCTTCATCAGGAGCTATCATTTAAACAGTGCATTGTCAAATTTGATAACTGCAGAGAGCAAACATCCCCTGATTGCTAATTCTCATGAGATGCACTGTGGCTTGAACTGACTGTCAGTAATGCTCACTTTTTTTTTTTTTACATGTGGCAACACATGTATCTGCTGTATAGCATGGAAAAACAGAAACAGGATTATTAGCCTTGAAACGTCTAATAACTGACATAGCCTTAGGAAAAATAAACAGAAATCTAGTCTCCATAGCAGTAAAAACTTCAAGCAAACATTTTAAATGCCATACTTTTGCTTGCCTTCATCTGCTCACCTGAGTTCATCATGTTAAGAATCTAGGGCAGGGGTCCCCAGACTATGGCCTGGGGGCCAGATACAGCCCTTGGCTGAATTTCAGAAGGAGCTTGATCTGGCCCATAGCAGCAAGGACAGAAGGCTCCTGATCAGGCCTGCAACACATTCCACTGCTCCCACCAGCTCAGATTCGTGAGGTCGGAAGTGCAAATGACAGCACATTGGAGCAGCGTGGTTGGGGCACGCCAGTGCAAGGCCCCCACTGAATGGCTGCATTATGCATTGCTGCCATGTGTGATGCTTCTGCAAGTGGAGCTGCTTGGGCAGAAGACAGAGAGAAAGGCTTCAGCACAGCCATAAGGAAGTTTTGATCACTGTGGAGGGTGGTGTGGGCCACAGGGAGGAAAGCATTGGAGATACCAAGCAATGGGATCTGCGGGGCTGCCAGTAAATGCCAGGTAAGGATGGTAGTTCCTGGAGCACCCAACCATGCTGTCATCTCTTCAGAGCTCTGAGGGAGGGGGCATGGATATTATCCACAAAATATGCTGGCTTGGGAGACACAGAGTGCAGAAATTCTCATTATTATAACTCCCCATACCAATCTGGGTGTTTCTTCCTGGATTAGGGTCTCCAGAGGGGGTTGTTTTGCTCATACCAGGAATATGGCATGTTGCGAGAGAGGGGAGTGAGAGGAGTGGAAAAGGGAGAAGGGATGGAGAGTAAAAGGAAGAGAAAGGGGAAGAGAAAGGGGAAGGAAGTAGAGAGGGTACAAGAGTACATGGGGGACAGTGCACGACACACAAACCCCACATCTCGCCATCCATCCACGTTCCACCCTCCCTACTCCCTACTTCCCTCTAGGGCAGGCATTGAATAAAGGGAGAGGCAGGGGGCAAGATTGCTGGGGATGTGTCAGGGTTGTTAACTTTGGAGAAATCTAGAAATATTATTACTGGTACTATCTGCTGGGCATCCTGCTTGTGACTCCACCCTTCTTCAGCGTTGCAAATCATCACAAGGACCAGACATGCACCCCACACACCCCAATACCTTCTGAGCAAACAATTCTAAAAGGCTTCTCTCACTCCCACCCTGGCTCAGCAAACTCTGAGTGTTGTGGTCCCGGACCATGCCCCAGTCCCTCCACCTACCTCGGGGATGGCCCAGGCCATTTCGAGGCCTCCACGGGCCTGCAGGCCTTCCAGCGCGTCTCTCCCTGCTCGAGAGAGACGCCGACGATCCGGCGTGGCTGGCCCCACCCCTTAGATGCATGCGCGTAAGGAGGAGTCCCATTTAAAAGGGCCAGTGCGGGAAATCATCAATCCTGCCCTGGATGAAGTCAGACGCCTTCAGGGTATTTAAACCCTGCATCTGGACTCCCTTAGTGCCTTGCAACGGGGTTCCCTCTGTCTCAGAGTATCTAGTTGCTGCATAGGATCTTGGATCATCTCTACAGTCTTCTGGCTTTGACCCGGCTTCGTCTCCTGACCTGTCTTCAGCTTCCGCCCTTTGGTTTTGGTATCAACATCTGACCTCTGGCTTCTGACCTGGCTCCGTCCCACGAATTCATCTCCAGCTTCTGTTCCTGGTTTGGTACTGTCTTCTGACCTCTGGCTTCTGACTCGGCTCCATCCATGACTCCGTCTTCTGCTCTCGTCCGTGGCTTTGGTTTGGATCTCTGACTCCTAGCTTCTGATCTGGCTTTGCTCCTGGACTCCAACTTCGGCTTCTTCACCACCTCAGGTATCCGATACTTACTGGCCCAGAGGATTCTCCTAAGTCCCAGCGGCTCGGGCTCTCACAGGCTCCTCCTGGCTTCCAAGGGTGAAGACTCTTCAGCTACCTGGGCCCAGCCTTCGTCCATCTCTTTGACTACTGCCTGGATCCTTGGTTGCATAGGATCCCAACTAAGTCCAAGAGATCCGGGTCCCTATGGGCTCCTCCTGGGGGGACCTCGGACTTCCAGTGGTGAAGCCTCATCAGAGTCTCTTCAGTACCGCCTCCTGGCTGGGACGCTTGCTGTGGTCTTCCATAGCATACCATCCACTGTCCTAACCAGCCCAAGGGTCCACGACCGTAACACTGAGGACAACCTTCATCCTCATCCCTGGCCCTGTCAGTGATTTGCAATAGTCCTGTGCAGCCCTTCTCTTGATCTAGAGCAGGGGTGGTCAACTCCGGTCCCCGAAAGCTACAAACAGACCTGGTTTTCAGGAAATCCACAATGAATATGCATGAGATACATTTGCATGCCCTGCCTGCCTCCATTGTATGCAAATTTGTATCATGCACAAAGAAACTGGCTGAATGGGAAGCAACAAAGGGTAATGGTCAATGGAGCTTTCTCTGAGGAGGAGGTTGTTACTAGTAGTGAGCCTCCGGGATCGGTCCTTGGACAGTTTCTTTTCAACATTTTTGTGAATGATATAACAGAAGAATTGTTGGGAAAGGTTTGTCATTTTGCCGATGATACCAAAATCTGTAACAGGGTGGACTGCCAGGAAGGAGTGGAAAACATGAGAAGGGATCGACTCTGCATTTTGGATGCAAAAGCCCAAAGGAAAGGTACAGTATTGGAGATAAAATTCTTGTATGCACAAAGAGAAGGATCTGGGAGTGATTGTATCTGATGACCGTAAGGTGAACAAACAGCTGGATAAAGTGACGGTAAAAGCCAGAAAGATGCTTGGCTGCATAGGGAGAAGAAGGGTCAGCAGAAAAAGGGAGGTGATATTGCCCCTGTATAGGTCCCTGGTGAGACCTCACTTGGAATACTGAGTACAGTTCTGGAGACACAACCTTCAAATGGATCTAAACAGGATGAGTCAGTCCAGAGGGAGGCTACTAAAATGGTCAGTGGTCTTCATTCTAAAGCATATGGGGATAACTTCCTCATTCTCAATAAAAGATACCAGTCCACCTCGCATACCCTCACATTGCTTCACTTACAGGAAAACATGCACCACAGAAGATCTTAGCAATCACTTATTATCACATCTCACCCAAGTAGACTTCACCAATCCAAACTCAGCACTTCAATCTTGGAACAACATCACGGAATCGATAGCCAACAAGCTATGCCCCCTAACAACAAAAAAACCTCACCCCAACTCGTCCAAAAGACAACCATGGTTTACCCCAGAGTTAAGAAAGCTCAAACTATTGCTAAGACAAAATGAGGCTAAATGGCGTAAAAACCCATGCACCATCACTCTATCTACCTATAAATCTACTCTTCACCAATACAAATCGAATACATTAAGATCCAAGTGGAACTACTACGCATCCAAGATCCACCACCTAATCTTCGACGCTAAAGCCCTCTTTAGCTACGTCTCTAACCTCACTCAATTAAACCCTTCAGAAATCGCTCTCAACAAGCCAAATCTAAAGCGGAAGAACTAGCGCTATTTTTCAACAACAAAATCAGCAAACTTCTAACTCAGCTGCCCCCTAACACTGCATCTACTTCAACACCACCTCAGACCGCCTTCAAAAATACACGCTTAGAAGAACTAGAATTCACTTCCTCCATTGAGATCCAAGGCATTTTACGGAAAATGAAACCATCTTCTCACCCTTCGGACCACATCCCCTCGAAATTGCTTCTATCAATTCCTGACTCCATCTCCAAATCCCTGTCAGACATCATAAATTGCTCAATAACACATGGATCTTACCCAGATGACCTAAAATTGGCCTCTCTCAAACCATTACTCAAGAAACCTAATCTAGATCCTAATTACCCAAACAACTACCGACCGATCGCCAACCTCCCCTTCATAGCGAAGATTATGGAGAAACTGGTGAACACCCGACTCTCAAACTACATTGAAGAAAACAACCTCCTATTCCCATCACAATACGGTTTCCGCAAAACACTAAGCACGGAGTCCCTCCTCATTTCCTTAACAGATCACCTCATCCTGGGCCTCGATAAAGGTCAAGCCTTCTTACTGATCCTACTGGACCTTTCTTCCGCCTTTGACACCGTCAATCATTCCTTACTCATTCACCAGTTAGCCTCCATAGGTATCTCAAGCACAGCACTATCTTGGTTCATATCATTTCTCAGCAATAGAGGATACAAGGTCAAGATACAGAACAAAGAATCCTCTCAACATCCGTCATCAGTAGGAGTCCCACAGGGGTCCTCCCTGTCTCCTACTTTATTTAACATTTACCTTACACCGTTATGCCAACTTCTCACCGACCTTAACCTCAAACACTTCCTTTACGCGGACGATATACAGGTCCTGATACCCATTAAGGATTCCTTCGCACAAACTCTGGCTTACTGGGATACATGCCTTCAAAAAATTAAACTCCTCCTCACCAGCCTAAACCTGGTATTAAATTCCAGCAAAACTGAACTCCTGCTCATCGCCTCAGAAAATAGCACCATCACCTCTGCACAACAAGCCACGCCAACAATCACACAAGTGAGAGACCTAGGAGTCCTAATTGATAATCGCCTGAATTTCAAAGCCACCATTAACAAAACCACCAAAGACTGTTTCTACCAACTACAAGTGCTGAAAAGAATTAGACCTCTTTTCCATGCCCAAGATTTCAGAACCATTCTACAAGCAATCATTTTTTTCAAAATTAGACTATTGTAACACCATCCTACTCGGCCTTCCCGCTTCATACACCAAACCGCTTCAGATGGTGCAAAATGCAGCTGCACGAATTCTGACAAATACCAGGAGAAGGGACCACATAACCCCGATTCTAAAGAGCCTCCATTGGCTACCTATACACTTTAGAATAATATACAAGGCCATTCTTACCACATACAAAATCATCCACCAACTGGCTCCCATTGACCTACAGATCCCTCTCTGACTACACAATTCGTCAAGACCGACAAGAGATGCATACAAGGGATCGCTACAGGTACCACCGTCCAAATCTACTAGACACTGCACTCTAAGAGACCGGGCTTTCTCTACAGCCATTCCACCGTTATGGAACTCCATCCCCTCAAATCTCAGAACAGAACCATGCATCTCAACCTTCAAAAAAAGACTAAAGACCTTGATATTCATTCAAGCTTTCCCGGACGCCAACATGGTCAACTAATCTCCAACTACACCTTGTTTAACCATATCCTCTATCGTTTATCTGTGTGAATTAATAACCTGTCCTTTCTCTTCCTTCTCAGCCAAGTTCTTATCACCCTGTTATATGTAACTGCCTTTTCAGCACCATCGTTATAGTTATGTTTACTATGTTTACTATGCACCCATGTTCTATGTGAACCAGCATGATGTGACTGCTGTCTCGAATGCTGGTATATAAAAATCGGAAATAAATAAATAAATAAATTAAAGATCTAAACATGTACTCCCAGGAGGAAAGGCAAAGTAGGGGAGATAGGATAGAGACATTCAAATATCTCAAAGATTTCCATGCAGAGGACGTGAGCCTCTTTCAATAGAAAGGAGGCTTTGGAACGAAGGGTCATGGGATGAGAGTGAAAGGGGGTAGGCACGGGAGTAATCTTAGGAAATATTTCTTTACAGAGAGGGTGGTGGATGTGTGGAACAGCCTTCCAGTAGAAGTGTTGGAGACAAAAACAGTATCTGAATTCATAAAAGCATGAGATAAATACAAGGGGTCTCTAAGGATATGATGGTAAATTGATTAGACGGATGGGCAGAATGCATGGGCTGTACAGTCTTTTTGTGCCGTAATGTTTCTATGTTCCTGGCTTAGTCTTAAATTACAAAGATCCCTCCAAGAAATAAAGAACATAAGGAAATAAGATATTCCATACTGAGTCAGACCAAGGGTCCATCAAGCCCAGTATCCTGTTTCCAACAGTGGCCAATCCAAGTCACAAGTATCTGGCAAGTACCCAAACATTAAATAAATCTCAAGCTACTATTGCTTATTAATTACTGTAATAGCAGTTTATGGATTTAACCTCTAGGAACTTATACATACCTTTTTTAAACCCAGTTACACTAACTTCTGTAACCACATCCTCTGGCAATGAATTCCAGAGCATAACTATGTGCTGAGTGAAAAAAAAATGATGAGACGGACAGTGAAATGCTAAGAGAAATTAAGGAGGCTAACCAAACCGGTAGTGCTGTACTAATGGGAGATTTCAATTACCCCAATATTGACTGGGTAAGTGAAACATCAGGACATGCTAGACAGAGAAAATTCCTGGATGGAATAAATGACAGTTTTATGGAGCAATTGGTTCAGGAATCAACCAGAGAGGGAGCAATTTTAGATCTAATTCTCAGTGGAGCACAGGATTTGGTGAGAGAGGTAACGGTGGTGGAGCCGCTTGGCAATAGTGATCATAATATGAACAAATTTGAATTAATGACTCGAAGGGGGACAGAAAGTACATCCATGGCTGTAGCACTAAACTTTCAAAAGGGAAAAATTGATAAAATGAGAAAAATAGTTTAAAAAATTGAAAGGTGCAGCTTCAAAGGTAAAAAGTGTGCAATAATATGGACATTGTTAAAAAAATACCATCCAAGAAGCACAGTCCATATGTATTCCTCACATTAAGAAAGGTGGAAGGAAGGTCAAACAATTGCCAGCTTGGCTAAAAAGGGAGGTGAAAGAGGCTAATTTAGCAAAAAGATCTTTATTCAAAAACTGGAAGAAGGATCCATCAGAAGAAAACAGGATTAAGCATAAGAGTTGACAAGTTAAATATAAGACATTGATAAGACTGGCTAAGAGAGAATTTGAAAAGACGTTGGCCATAGAGGCAAAAACTCACAATAAAAACTTTTAAAAATATATCTAAAACAGAAAGTCTGCAAGGGAGTCGGTTGGACCGTTATATGATTGAGGGGTTAAAGGGGCACTTAGGGAAAACAAGGCCATCGTGGAAAGATTAAACAATTTCTTTGCTTCGGTGTTCACTGAAGAGGATGTTGGGGAGATACCCTTTCCAGAACGGGTTTTCAAAGGTGATGATCCAGATGAACTGAACCAAATCTTGGTGAAGCTGGAAGATGTGGTTGGCCACATTAACAAACTGAAGAGTAGTAAATCACCTGGACTGGATGGCATACACCCAGAGTTCTGAGTGAACTAAAAAATGAAATTTCAGACCTATTTCAATTAATTTTCATTAAAATCATTGGCCCTGCCTGAAGACAGGATGATGGCCAATGTAACCCCACTATTTAAAAAGGGCTCCAGGCGTGATCTGGGAAACTATAGACCTTGGGGACCTGAATTCAGTGCCAGGAAGAATTGTGGAAACTGTTATAAAGAATAAAATTATAAAACATTTAGATAGTCAAGGTTTAATGGCACACAGTGAACTTGGATTTACCCAAGGGAGGTCTTGCCTCATAAACCTACATTTTTTTGAAGGGGTGAATAAACATGTGGACACAGGTGAACTGGTAGATGTGGTGTATTTGGATTTTCAGAGGGCGTTCAGCAAAGTCCCTCATAAGAGGCTTCTAAGAAAACTAAAAAGTGATGGGAAAGGAGGTGATTGCTTTCATGGATTACAAACTGCTTAAAAGACAGGAAACAGTAGGATTAAATGGTCTGTTTTCACAGTGGAAAAAGGTAAACTTTAGAGTGCCTCAGGGATCTGTACTAGGACCAGACCTTTTTATATTAATCAATTATACTTAGGGAATAGCCACTGCTATTAATTGCATCAGTAGCATGGGTTCTTCTTAGTGTTTGGGTAATTGCCAGGTTCTTGTGGCCTGGTTTTTGGCCTCTGTTGGAAACAGGATGCTGGGCTTGATGTGCCACAAATGAGCGGCACGTTGGTCAGGGCAGCTCTACCGCGCATGCGCGGGCGAGCACGTCGGCCAGAGCGGAGCGTGCCGAAAAATAAAAATGGCGCCTGCTACTTAGCAGCAGGAACGGTAGCGGCAATAGCAACGAGCAGGAGCGGCGGCGGCGACAGCGACAAGCAGAGCGGGAGGAGCAGTAGCGGCGGCGGCAGCGGCGACGCGCGCGAGGGAGAGAGGAGCAGTAGCGGCGGTGGCGACGACGCGCACGAGGGAGGGAGGGAGGGAGTAGCAGTAGCGGCGACGGCGATGCACGCGAGGGAGGGACACCCCCCTGTCTGCCGGTTGTGGATGAGCTGAAAGGGGAGGGGATTGAAAGAGGGGGAGTAAGTGAGGGGAGGGGAGGAGAGAGTGAGGGGAGGGGAGGAGGGAGGAGAGAGTGAGGGGGGAAGAGAGTGAGGGGAGGGGGGGAGGGAGGAGAGAGTGAGAGGGGAAAGGAGAGATGGAGGAGAGAGGGAGCTGAGGGGAGGGGAGGGGGAGGGAGGAGAGAGTGAGGTGAGGGGAGGAGAGAGTGAGGTGAAGGGAGGGGGAGGGAGGAGAGAGTGAGGTGAGGGGAGGGGAGGGAGGAGAGAGTGAGGGGAGGAGAGAGTGAGGGGAGGGAAGGGAGGAGAGAGTGAGGGGAGGGGAGGGGGGAGGAGAGAGTGAGGGGAGGGTGAGCTGAAGGGAGGGGGGAGAGAGTGAGGGGGGGGGGAGGGAGGAGAGAGTGAGGGGAGGGAGGAGTGAGGGGAGGGGGGAGGGAGAGAGAAGGAAATGGACCGAAAAGTTTTTTTTAAATGTAGCCTGTTGTTACGTGCTTAACGGCTAGTATATTTATAAATGATCTGGAAAGAAATACGACAAGTGAGGTAATCAAATTTGCAGATTATACAAAATTGTTCAGAATAGTTAAATCACAAGCAGATTGTGATAAATTGCAGGAAGACCTTGTGAGACTGGAAGATTGGACATCGAAATGGCAGATGAAATTTAATGTGGAAAAGTGCAAGGTGAGGCATATAGGGAAAAATAACCCATGCTATAATTACACAATGTTGGGTTCCATATTAGGTGCTACAACCCAAGAAAGAGATCTAGGCGTCATAATGGATAACACATTGAAATCATCCGTTCAGTGTGCTGCGGCAGTCAAAAAAGCAAACAGAATGTTGGGAATTATTAGAAAGGGAATGGTTAATAGAACGGAAAATGTCATAATGCCTCTGTATTGCTCCATGGTGAGACCGCACCTTGAATACTGTGTACAATTGGATAAGTTCTTGGAGGAGAAGTCCATTACCTGCTATTAAGTTCACTTAGAGAATAGCCACTGCCATTAGCAATGGTTACATGGAATAGACTTAGTTTTTGGGTACTTGCCAGGTTCTTATGGCCTGGATTGGCCACTGTTGGAAACAGGATGCTGGGCTTGATGGACCCTTGGTCTGACCCAGTATGGCATTTTCTTATGTTCTTATGTTCTTAATTCTGGTCGCCGCATCTCAAAAAAGATATAATTGCGATGGAGAAGGTACAGAAAAGGGTGACCAAAATGATAAAGGGAATGGAACAGCTCCCCTATGAGGAAAGACTAAAGAGGTTAGGACTTTTCAGCTTGGAGAAGAGACGACTGAGGGGGGATATGATAGAGGTGTTTAAAATCATGAGAGGTCTAGAACGGGTAGATGTGAATTGGTTATTTACTCTTTCGGATAATAGAAAGACTAGGGGGCACTCTGTGAAGTTAGCATGGGGCACATTTAAAACTAATCGGAGAAAGTTCTTTTTTATTCAACGCACAATTAAACTCTGGAATTTGTTGCCAGAGGATGTGGTTAGTGCAGTTAGTGTAGCTGTGTTTAAAAAAGGATTGGATAAGTTCTTGGAGGAGAAGTCCATTACCTGCTATTAAGTTCACTTAGAGAATAGCCACTGCCATTAGCAATGGTTACATGGAATAGACTTAGTTTTTGGGTACTTGCCAGGTTCTTATGGCCTGGTTTGGCCACTGTTGGAAACAGGATGCTGGGCTTGATGGACCCTTGGTCTGACCCAGTAGGTCATGTTCTTATGTTCTTATGTTCTTAAACCCCAAAACCTTTCCTTCCAGATGATTTTTTGCCACGCTGATTGTTGTAACCAAGATTATTTCACAAGCAATGTAAACTGTTCTGATGGCGAAACCGAATGACGTTATACAAAACACGTTAAATAAATAAAATTAATAAATAACTCAACTTGATTAATAGCAGTTAATGGACTTTCTCCTCCAAGAACTTAGCCAAACCTTTTTGGAACTCACTTAATGTAAATTGGTTATTTACTCTCTCAGATAATAGAAGGATTGGGGGCACTTCATGAAGTTAGCAAGTAGCTCATTTAAAACAAATCGAAGACAATTCTTTTTCAAAGCATAGTTAAGCTGTGGATTTCATTGCCAGAGTTTAAAAAAGGTTTGGATAAGTTCCTAGAGAAAAAAAATCTATAAACTGCTATAAATTAATAAGCAATAATAGCTTGAGATGTATTTAATGTTTGGGTTCTTGCCAGGTACTTTTGACTTGGATTGGCCACTGTTGGAAACAGGATAATGAGCTTGATGGACCCTTTTATGGCAATTCTAATGTTCTTATGTTCTTATCTGACTTAATGGTAGGGAAAGCTGGTGGATAGGGCACAGGAATGGTAGGGGCAGACTCCCTAGGCAGTAATACTTTATCTGCCACCTCACTACCTTCCCCCTGGACACCACACTATGGGCTTTCCTGCCACTGGCCTTAGCGTCAGTCAGTGGAAATAATAATCAATAGCCCCCCCCCCCCCCCCCAGCAAAATAGACCCCTGCACAAATTACAGTCATGCAGTGCCTTGGAGAGCCCATTGAGGTCATGGGCATGGCCATATAATGCCATGGTCTGGTCATATCTCGCTAAAGTGACCCAGAATTTTCTTTCCTACCCACCAACCAGCATGACTAGTGAATGAATATTGTCGATGGCAGAGGATTTGTGGAAAAATATGGTTCACATTATGCATGTCCATTCGTTTTTAACATATACAAAAAAAAATTATATATGGGACCATTTTTGGTCCATTATGAATGGAACAATCCAAAAATAGCCTCTGATGAAAATATTCAATAATTTTGGAGTATTTTAGTATTTGTTGCTGCAGCCTAGCCTTAGGCCAGGCCCAATGCCATAGCTAGGCCTCAGTGCCAAGGCTAAACCTAGCCCCCGCACCAAGGCCTAGACCCAGTGCAGAAGCCTAGCCCTGATGCTGAGGCCTAGGTCTGGGCCAGGCCTGGTGCTAAGACCTAGCACCAAACTGGAGCCTGGCCCAGGGTCTGCCTAGAGGGGGCTGAGTCTGTGCCCTTGACAAGTCTGTTGGCAGATGTATGGTATTGTGTTTGTTAGTTTTATTTGATTTTATTTTCAGATGTATGCTTTTTATAAGCTACTTATGATATGGGTTGATTGTGGCCCTCTCTTACCCCCTTCCTGGTTACAGCACTGGGGGCAGGATCAATGCCCAGTCATTTCCACCTTCATTCCTCCCTGGAATGGCGCTGAAGTGATGTCCCTTTGGAGCTTTCCTCCAGTGTGGCTGGTGCCATTTTGTTGTACAGCTGTAGAAATGTATGGCTGACCAACAAATTGATACTACTTTGGCACAGTCCCCAGGCAAATAGTGCCATGTTTCAAGCACTTGGACATGAGTGGGAGCGACTTCACATTGCTCCTGCCCCCAGTGCTGGTGCCAGAAAGTGGGTAAGGGGGGGGGCTGGGGTGGGAGCTCCCTGGCTCCTGCATTTGCTAAGGACCAGGGTTGGACCACTGTGGGAAGGGCCTCCGCACTGGTCCTGACCAGGGGCTGGACCTCAGTGCTGGGGTAAGGCCCCGGCAGTTTGCCTGGCTTGGGGTTAGATCTTGGGATCAGGCCAGTCTCCGAGTTGGGCCACAGTGCTGGGTCTTGACTTTGACACCAGGCCCAGGAAGGGGCTAGGCCTCATCACTGAAGCTAGGCCTGAGTGTCTGGTCCAGTTCAGAGCAGTTGTTTTACCTCAGGAAAACCAGCCCGACCTATCAGAAGCTGATTTATATTTTTCTAGCATTTCTTTTTTTTTGTTTGTTTAATGTTTTATTTTATTTTTAAATGAATCAAATAAAAACAAAAAAAGATTTTGGGACTGCACATTCCCATTTTTTATTAAGGTAGACCTTCCTTTGCTGAATTTGTTTTAGTGCACATCCCCTAGTTATTTGTTGTTCCATAAGAGTGAAAGCATAATTAATAGGGATGTGAATCGTTTTTCAACGATTAAAATTATCGTCCGATAATGTTTATATCGTCTTAAATCGTTATAGAACACGATACAATAGAAATTCTAACGATTTATCGTTAAAAATCGTTAAATCGTGTTAGTGCGCACTAACTCGAGTTAGTGCGCACTAACTCCCCGTTAGTGCGCACTAACTCGATTTAGTGCGCACTAACTGAAAATGATACAAATAAACACTTTCCAGGTCACTGAAGGTCAGTTAGGAATGAATATGTGTTCCTATTGGCTGGCTGCCCTCTTATCTATTGATATTACCAAGGTTACCACTGAGGTGATGGTTGGGGGGATGGGAAATGGAACTGGAAACTAACGAACACCAACAGAAAATGAAACAAAGTGTTCACACTTCCCAGGTCAGTAAAGGTCACTTAGGAATGAATATGTATGTATGTATTCCTATTGGCTGGCTGTGCTCTTATCTATTGATGTTACCAATATGGTTGGGGGGATGTGAAATGGAAACAGTTGGAAGCTTGACAAAAAAAGTAATGTAATGATCAGCACTCACGTGACTAGAACTTGTTTGTTTATTATTTTTGTTAGCAGGCACCTGAAATGCTAGTGCATGTTGAATTTGCCAATCACTGTGCATTTTAGAAAGGTGGTCCTGGCTGGAACTGTACACAGTTCAAATATATGTAATTGATTGTTGGTAAGTGTATTTTTTAAGTAGCCACACTGGCACCAGTATGTTTACTTTTCCTCCTACTTAACTCACTAGCTCAGCTTTGTAAGAAGGGCTTCTCTGCTTGTGTGTTGTTTTTGTTTGGTGTGAGGAGAGCAGAAACATCAGATCTTTATTCAATCTACTACAGTCATCTCTTACAGTGCCCTATCCCTATTAATACCAGGAGTGTTGTGATCTTCCTGCACACAGTGCCCTAACCCTGATACCAGTCTGAGACAGCTCCCTCCCTGCATTACTAGTGAGAGGCTGGCTTCACAGACAGGGGGGAGCTGCCTGACCCTCACTCCTGACTTCCCCCATGTCCCAGCTAGTGAATGGTGTGTGGGTGAGGGGGGGGGGGAGGATGGTGAAGTCTGAGACAGCTCCCTCCCTGCATTACTAGTGAGAGGCTGGCTTCACAGACAGGGGGGAGCTGCCTGACCCTCACTCCTGACTTCCCCCATGTCCCAGCTAGTGAATGGTGTGTGGGTGAGGGGGGGGGGGAGGATGGTGAAGTCTGAGACAGCTCTCTCCCTGCATTACTAGTGAGAGGCTGGCTTCACAGACAGGGGGGAGCTGCCTGACCCTCACTCCTGACTTCCCCCATGTCCCAGCTAGTGAATGGTGTGTGGCTGAGGGGGGGGGGAGGATGGTGAAGTCTGAGACAGCTCCCTCCCTGCATTACTAGTGAGAGGCTGGCTTCACAGACAGGGGGGAGCTGCCTGACCCTCACTCCTGACTTCCCCCATGTCCCAGCTAGTGAATGGTGTGTGGGTAAGGGGGGGGGGGGGAGGATGGTGAAGTCTGAGACAGCTCCCTCCCTGCATTACTAGTGAGAGGCTGGCTTCACAGACAGGGGGAGCTGCCTGACCCTCACTCCTCCGGGGTATTGTGATCTTCCTGCACACAGTGCCCTATCCCTGATACCAGGGGTGTTGTGATCTTCCTGCATGCAGTGCCCTATCCCTATTAATACCAGGAGTGTTGTGATCTTCCTGCATGCAGTGCCCTATCCCTATTAATACCAGGAGTGTTGTGATCTTCCTGCATGCAGTGCCCTATCCCTGATATCGGGATGTGTGCAAGAAGATCACAACACCCCCGGTATCAGGAATAGGGCACTGTGTGCAGGAAGATCACAACACCCCCAGTATCAGGAATAGGGCACTGTGTGCAGGAAGATCACAACACCCCTGGTATTAGGGATAGGGCACTGTGTGCAGGAAGATCACAACACTCCTGGTATTAATAGGGATAGGGCACTGTGTGCAGGAAGATCACAATACCCCTGGTATCAGGGTTAGGGCACAAGTTCTAGTCACATTGACTGATCACATTACTTGTTTTGTCAAGCTACCAACTGTTTCCATTTCCCATCCCCCATATACTGTCAGTAGGAAACTTGGTAACATGAATAAATAAGAGGGCAGCCAATAGGAATACATATTCATTCCTAAACTGACCTTAACTGACCTGAAAAGTGTCAAATTGTATCATTTTCAGTTAGTGCGCACTAACTCCCAGTTAGTGCGCACTAACTCGAGTTAGTGCGCACTAATCGGAAAAAAAACGATTTTTTAACGATTTTTTAACTAAAAAATCGTGCCTAAGACGATTTTCTTGCCCTGCCACACGATTTCTATCGTTAAGACGATATGGAAAACGATTCACATCCCTAATAATTAATGCTTAAAATGCAGACCAGATTTATTATTTCTTATATACCGCACAACAGATACCAGATCTGACCAGAGCGGTTCCAAAATTCAAAATAGTATTATAAAAATTACAATCAGTGTTAACAATCATTCCTAACAATTGGCCTTTATCTGCTGTCATCTGCTCTGATGCGACGTTACTTCATTGTTAATAACATATCATAATTTATAGCAGAGTAAATATGTGCTGACATTGTATATACAATGACCTCAATCATTTGTTGGGGGTCACACAGCTATCTCAGACAGAGACCAAATGTTTAGAACCTGGTGGCAATCTAAACTTTAATTATTAGACTTTTGTTCCACATTTTCATTCAGATTTTTGTAACAACGAAGATGTTTTGTAATAATTCACTGTCTTTTCAGACGGGCCCACTCCTTGCTCTTATTTTGCTCACCATTTCACTGACGCCTTTGGCAAGTTGTAATCCCCCTTTTCAATGGGCCTACAGCTCAGCGTCGAGATCTGAGACGATATACCTGTAGTCCAAAGGAAAGAGAGCTTTTTTATCGCTCTAGCATTAAGAGGTTTATTAAATGATTGAAACTATGATAGCAAGGTTTGACAGGAGATTAAAGCATGCTAGCAGACACTTAACCAGTTGGAAATTACAGATCAAAGCAACTCTGTGAATCCCATCCTCCCCCAGCTTGTTGGAGGGGAAACGTCTGACCCCTGTTTCAGTCTGAAGCTCTCTGGGAAGTATTATCTCTACTTTTTACTAAAACCTTGCAGAATAAACTATTCAGTGTCGTACAGTATTTGACAATGAGATAGAATTCTTGTCTGAAGCATTGAAATATTTAAGATTCTTGCTAAGTGCAGGATATGTAGTTGTCAGATTATTGGGTAAAGAAAGAACTGACCCTGGAATTAATAGAAAGGTTCATCTACACCTACTGTGTCTGTTGGCCTTCGAACATCTGTGGTAGAGTTTAAATGGAAGAGGAGGACGACGAGATACAGAAAGTGAGAGATGATGCCAAATAGCAAATAAAACTCTGAGCAAGCAGGATACATTGAAGAGCCCTTCATGTTTCAGCCGCCTGGTTTGCATTTATTTCTTTGTCATTTTTCATAATGCATGCACCGTGTGACGGCGAGCTTACAGACAGCAAAAAAGAGAGGGCACTGAAATTGAAGATGTGGGCACCTGACCAATACCTGTCCACATTCAGGAACTTGGATATGAGGCATCTTTCTCTGCCATTGTGCATCCGTTTTATATTCGGCCACCTCAGCATGCAGTTCAGGACAGATTACAATATTCACGTCCCTAAAATTCTATTTTATGCAATTCAAGGAGCCTCTGAAATGAATCTCTGGGGTTTTCTACTTGACCTTTCTTTGTATTTTGCTGCTCTGCTTTGATTGCCTCTTAAATTATGTATAATATAATGTCATGCAAAATTCATACTGATTCTAATGTGATTGCTCTGCTGATACTGTGAGTCTAGAAGCAAATTCCAGGGCAATATCACTGACAGAAGTATAAAGACAAATCTTGTTATAAATCACAGTTGCTCTGCAGATAATTTTCTCTCTTGGCAGGTACCTACCCAAATTCAATGTTCTTTTTCTTGAGTCCAAGTGGGAAATTGCATGCAAAGATTTGAAAATCAAAGTCCTGCACCTACTTCCTCGCTCCACCTTAACCCCCAACTCTTTTGCCCATGACTGAAATTTTACACGCGAAGAGAAGGGCCAGTTCTCACCCGCTGGGATTTAAATGGGTAACTTCTTTGTTGCCCAGACAGATCCCTTTGCAAATTGCCCATCCATGAGCATTTGAGGCTGCTAGAAACCAAAATGGTCGCCTTCTCATCTGAAAATAGTAATCCATTTGAAAAAAGGGCATCTAAAAATGATGAGACTATCGGTGAGACGCAAAGCAGAGGAGAAGGGATTTTATTCTTACACTGTTTAGCATTAGAGGCCTTTATTTAAGCAAATATGAACCTGGAAGTCGTCAAGTGACCACATGTATTTAATCTCATTTTTACATCATTTTTTAATCATCGGCACTTGATCATGATGAATTGGTTTTGAACTCTTGCTGATACACTACAGAATTCTGTTATAATTCAGCAGTATTTTATAAACAAGTGTTACCATTAGTCTGCTAACCGAGCTCTCGTACCTCAGCAGATCTGATTAGGAGTTTTTCAATTTCTTAATTCTCTCTTTTAAAGCCTTCACATGCCTTGTAATTATAAAGCCCTTTATTATCTTTAGAAATTCTAAATGGAATTTTTAAATAAATATCATCAGAGATTCTTTTTATAAATCTTTTGGGTAAAAAGCAAAACTAGCTTTTCCTCTTGACTCTTCCAACGAGCAGTGCCAAAACACCACTCATTCTCTTCAATGTTTCTTAATATTATGCTCTAAACTCCAGCACTGACAGATCTGAAGTTGCCATACAGGGTCAGACAGAGGGTCCATCAAGCCCAGTATCCTGTTTCCAACAATGGCCAAGCCAGGCTACAAGAACCTGGCAAGTACTCAACATTAAATAGATCCCATGCCTCTAATGTCAGAAATAATCAGTGGCTAGTCCCAAGTCAACGTGATTAATAGCAGTCTATGGACTTCTCCTAGAGAAACTTGTCCAAACCTTTTTTAAACCTAGCTATGCTAACTGCATTAACCACATCCTCTGACAATGAATTCCAGAGCTTAATTGTGCATTGAGTGAAAAATAATTTTCTCTGATTTGTTTTAAATGTGCCACATGCTAACTTCATGGATTGCCCCCTAGTTCTTGTATTATCTGAAAGATTAAATAACCGATTCACATTTACCCGTTCTAGTCCTCCTTTCTCCACTGAGAAAACTGATCATTTAATCCTACTCTCTATTTCCTGTCTTTTAACCAGTTTGTAATCCACAAAAGTGCATTGCCTCCTATCCCATGACATTTTAATTGTCTTAGAAACCTCTCAAGGGGACTTTTTCAAATGTCTTCTGAAAATTCAAATAGACCACATCTACTGGTTCACCTTTGTCCGCATGTTTATTCACCCCTTGAAAAAAACGTAGCAGATTTGGGGTGTGCGACTTCCCTTGGGTAAAGCCATGCTGACTTTGTTCCATTAAACCATGTCTTTCTATATGTTTTTTTTTTTTTTTTTAATTATTTGCTTTTTTATACCGACATTCAATTCAAAATATCACACCGGTTTACATTGAAACAAATTGTCAACAAATATTATTGAAGACCTATGTTCTGTGATTTTGTTGTTTAGAACACTTTCCACTATTTTTCCTGGCACTGAAGTCAGGCTAACTGGTCTGTAGTTTCCAGGATCGCCCCTGGAGCCCTTTTTAAATATCGGGGTTATATTGGCCACCCTCCAGTCTTTAAGAGTTTGTGCCCCATGATAACTGTAGGTGCTAAATTGCGTGAGAATTGTAATCACTTGCCCTGCATTATTACCTCCATGTATAAAAAGTTGTTTAAAACTCTTGATTCATTGAAATTGAACAAGTGATTGTTTTAGACAACAAATCTTTACCAAAGCAAACTGCAGTGAAAGATCCCAATTATCACCATTGCAAACCAGAGGGAAGTTGAGAAGGCTTCTTTCAGATTGTAGTCTGATTTCTGTATTGGGTATCTCGCCTTCTCTGTAGACACTGGGAAACAGAGATCATTAGCCAGTGGACAGAGTCAGAATTTTACAGGTTATGTATTCTTTCTGCAGCATGAGGACTCATTTAACCCTGTTTTAGATTTGGAAAGAGGCTGTGGAAATAACTATCGGGCCGATACAGTAAAGTCTGCGGGAGAGCGGGCGAACAGCACGCGCACTGGCCACTCGCCAGTTCGCGCGATGCAGTATTTAAATGAGGCCCGGCGGTAGATCCGGGCAAAAGGAGGCGCTAGGGACACTAGCGCTTCCTTAGCGCCTCCTTTTTGACAGGAGCGGTGGCTGTCAGCGGGTTTGACAGCCGACGCTCAATTTTGCCGGCATCGGTTCTCAAGCCCGCTGACAGTCACGGGCTCGGAAACCAGACGCCGGCAAAATTGAGCGTCCGGTTTTCGGCCCAACAGCCGCGGGGCCGAATTCAAAATTTTTTTTTTTTTTACTTTTTTTACTCTTCGGGACCTCTGACTTAATATCGCTATGATATTAAGTCGGAGGGTGCACAGAAAAGCAGTTTTTACTGCTTTTCTGTACACTTTCCCGGTGCCGGAAGAAATTAGCGCCGACCCGAAGGTCGGCGCTAATTTCTGAAAGTAAAATGTGCGGCTTGGCTGTACATTTTACTTTCTGTATGCCGCGCGCATACCTAATAGGGCCATCAACATGCATTTGCATGTTGAGGGCGCTATTAGGTGCCGTGGGTTGGACGCGCGTTTTTCTCCCCTTACTGAATAAGGGGTAAGTGAAAATGCGCGTCCAATAGCAGGCTAACAGTGCACTCCGTCGGAAATAGTGTGTACTACTAACAAGTGGTGCATACTATTCGGAAACAATGTGCACTATTTGCAAATAGGATACACTATTTTGATAATAGCATGCATTATTTGATAATAGGGAACACTATTAACAAATAGAGCACCCTGTTAGCAACTAGTGATTCCTATTCTCAAACTATGCTCACTGGGACGGATTTTCAAAGGGTTATGCGTTTAACCGCGAAAACCCGCTCCTGTGCGCGCCAAACCTATATTGCATAGGCTTGGCGACGTGCACAAGCCCTGGGACGTGCACATATCCCGGGGCTTGAAAAAAGGGGTGGGATGGGGGTGGTCTGGGGCAGGGCGGGGGCAAGGCCAGAGGCCTTTGAAGGCCTGCTAGGCTGGGGGATCGTGCGCCAACACTCGGTTGGTGCGCGCAACCTATGCCTGCCCAGAGACAAGCACAACTTAAATAATAAAGGTATGGGGGGATTTAGGTATGGCTGGGGGGGCAGGTTAGATAGGGGAAGGGAGGGGAAGGTGTGGGGGGCAAAAGGAAAGTTCCCTCTGAGACCACTCCGATTTCGGAGCGGCCTCGGGGAGCACGGGGAAAGCCATCAGGGCTCCCCAAGGGCTCGGCACGTGGAAGGTGCACAAGTGTGCACCCCCTTGTGTGCACCGACCCCAGATTTTATAACGTGCGCGTGGCTGTATGCGCATGTTATAAAATCGTGCATAGATTTCTGCACGCCGGGTTGCGCACACAAATCAATGCCCGCGCGTAGGTTAGAAAATCTGGCCCACTATTTGCAAAGTGTGCACTATTTCCCAAAAACATAAAAATAAAAATAAATAAAAAACAAAAAAAATAATAAAATAAAAAACAAAACAAAATGAAGACATAAAAAAACTATGTGCATTCCTACTATTCCATCATTGAATAACAATATAGGGTAGATTTTTAAAAAATACGCACATGCCTCCATGTGAGCGCGCCACCTGGCACGCGCACATGGATGTGTGATTTTATAACATGCTCGCGCTGGTGTGCGCATGTTATAAAAAACCAAGCTGGTGCACGCAGGAGGGGAGATTTGGCCAGATTACGCATGGCAATGAGATCGGACCTCCGCCAGTTCCCTCCCCACTACCTACCCTCCCTCCCTCTTCCCCTCTCATCCGCGACCATTTTGAATGCCCTACCTCTAGTATTTTTCTTTATTTCTGGACTTATGCAAGCTCCTGAGCTGGGGTAAGTTGCATGCGCCGGCAAGCGACAAATGGCTGCTGTACCGGCGCCCTCCTGCTCTGCCCCTCCCCTACCTAACCCCAGACTGCCCCTCCCCGCCCCCAGGACTGCCCCTTGATAGAGGCTTGTCTCTTGTGCGAGTAACGGGAGATACACGCGCGGCTGGGCCTCTTCTAAAATGCTCACAGCACGTACAAGGCCCAGCCACGTGCATAACCCCCGTTTTTTATGTGTGGGGGGGAGGTTTAAAAATCAGGCCATATATTTTTTAAATGCACTGGCTTGATCTAATAACTATTTCCACAGTCTCTTTCCAAATCTAAAATTGGGTGAATTGAGTCCTTGTATTGCAGAAAAAAATGCAAAATCAGGAAAATTCTGGCTGGGTCTACCAGCTAATATTCCCTGTTTCCAAGTGACTATAGATAAGGCACGACACCCTATACTAAATCAGACCACAGTTCAAGAGAAGCCTTTTCAACCACTGAGGGATCTCTCAGTCAGTTTGCCATATTTGAGGAAAATGAAAAATTGACAAGTGTTTTTGTTTTTCAAAGTTTTCAGCTCAGTTGAAATTAAACAAAAAAGGGCTCATTCATCTTTTTTATACTTTCGTTTTAAACAAATGCACATCCCTATGGAGCATGGGCGTGCAGGAGCCACCCCTGCAGGAGGAAAAAGATGTGACAGGAGATGGAAGAGAGACATTTGTTTTCTCTGTGTCCTCCAGGCAGCTGCCACACTTCCTTCTCCTGCATACCTCTACGTGGGTTGGCTCCACCCTCTTTCTCTGTCTCCAGGCAGCTGCCACACTTCCTTCTCCTGCATACCTCTACGTGGGTTGGCTCCACCCTCTTTCTCTGTCTCCAGGCAGCTGCCACACTTCCTTCTCCTGCATACCTCTACGTGGGTTGGCTCCACCCTCTTTCTCTGTGTCTTCCAGGAAGCTGCCACACTTCCTTCTCCTGCATATCTCTACGTGGGTTGGCTCCACCCTCTTTCTCTGTCTCCAGACAGCTGCCACACTTCCTTCTCCTGCACACCTCTATGTGGGTTGGCTCCACCCTCTTTCTCTGTCTCCAGGCAGCTGCCACACTTCCTTCTCCTGCATACCTCTACGTGGGTTGGCTCCACCCTCTTTCTCTGTCTCCAGGCAGCTGCCACACTTCCTTCTCCTGCATACCTCTACGTGGGTTGGCTCCACCCTCTTTCTCTGTCTCCAGGCAGATACCACACTTCCTTCTCCTGCATACCTCTACGTGGGTTGGCTCCACCCTCTTTCTCTGTGTCCTCCAGGCAGCTGCCACACTTCCTTTTCCTGCATACCTCTATGTGGGTTGGCTCCACCCTCTTTCTGATGTCATCGAGAGCTGACTATAAGAGCAGGCCTGCTGGGAAGGGGTGGGTCACTCCCAAGGGGATGATCCCAAAGGGTCACTCAATGGGAGGTCCTTTAGAAGCAACCAGGAGGGAGTCAGAGAGTTAGGATTTTTTTTTTTTTTTGGAAGGGGTATTAGTTTGGGTGGGATTATTATTTGGCAGCTAGTCTTCCTTTCTCTTTATGAGAGAAGGGATAGAGACTGGGAAGGGGATCGCTATTGCTTTTTATGTATATGTTAGTATTTATATCCTATTGTATTGGTTGCATTTTGATGATATGTTGTGAGCTACCCTGGTTTGGATGAGGGTAACATAGACATTGAAAATGTCATATAAGTAGTTGCAAATTGAACATTAATGAACGTGCAATGACCATCTGAGGCCTGCTCAGCTCTAACCCATGAAATGCATTAGCTACCTCATTTCCTTATGCATAAACTTTATTATTCCTTTTAGAACAAGCAAAATCACTCTGATGGTGTCAATGCACTATAGAAAAGGCAGAGAAAGTTCACCGAGCATGCTTAGGTCATGAAATCAGCAAGAACTAAGGTGAGGAAGTCCAAAATGGCTGCTTACACGTTGGTCTCCATACTACCTCATTTGTATATTCTCTGATTACATGTTCAGACACACATACATACATGTTCAGACACCCACCCACACACACATACATGCTCAGACACACATGCATACATGTTCAAACCCCCACCCACACACACATACATGCTCATACACACATACATACATGTTCAGACCCCCACCCATGCACACATACATGCTCAGACACACATACATACATACATGTTTAGACCCCCCACACACACACACAGATACATGCTCAGGCACCCACATGCTTACACCAAGGCCTCTCCCAGCAGCTCCGGCCCTCCACATCTGCTGTGGGGCAGGATGGGAACTGCCTCTTAGCTTTTTTCCTTCTTGCTGCTTAGAGGTTTAGGGAACAACGTGATCTTGCAGGCTGCAACTCCTCATTTTTGTCGTGCGGCTCTGAAACTCATCTTAGCCACATGGCCCTGCAGCTCCTCCTCATCTTCACTGTGTGGTGGGTTGCGAACTGCCATTTGGCCTTATGGCTCCTCTCCTTCTTCGCACAACCATGAAACTCTCTCATGTTTGCCGCGTGGTGGGTTGGCTCCTCTTCTTTGCTGCGTGGCCATGCAGCTCCTCATCTTCATCGTGTGACAGTTTGGCAACCACCGCATGGCCCTGAATTCCCTCCTCTTCACTGCTGGGACCTGTGGATCCTCTCTTTCATCTCCTTGTAGCCGCGCCAGCAGTTCACTCAACTCGGTGGCAGCCCTCAGGTTGTCGACCCCTCCAGGCTATTGCCCTGAGCAAGTGCACGGCTTGCACAGTAGGTTGTGCTGGCCCTGATTTAATAGAAACACAGAAATGATGGCAGAAAAGGACTCATGGTCCATCCAGTCCACCCAGCAAGCTTCCCATAGCAGTATCAGCCCTGCTGTGCAAGTTACCCCCATGTATCAATCAGCTTTCCTTGATGTGCTTTGCTTATGGACTTGGATGTAGAAGCACTTCTGTTTTTTCCTTAATGTCTGAGCATCAGTACCCCAGATTGTAAAAAAGTCATGGCTTGCGTTGGTTGTCTATGAATCCAAATGTCTGTTTCCTTTCAGCTCCACCCCCTCCTTCGAAGCAGAGAACTATGTTGCAGTTGCATCAAACGCATCAATACTTATTGGTTAAGGGTATTAACCACTGCACCAGCAAGTTACCCCCTTGGGTAAATCTCATGTGTCAGCACCAGGTCAAGATTCACATATGTGGGTTCCATTACCATTTGTTTGAACAGAGTCCCTTGAAATGCATCCATTATCTCTTTACTTCTTGTAGATCCTGCAGGTGGGATGCTCCAATCCATATCTGGCAGATCAAAATCTCCAGCTAGCAATACTTCTCCCTTCTTTCCCACCTTTTGGATGTCTTTGACCAGATCTCTGTCCAATTCTTCTGTCTGAGTTGGAGGCTGGTAGACCACACCGATGTACATGGAAGCACCATCTTCTATTTTTTAGGTCATCCCATAATGCTTCTTTCCTACCCCACGTCCCTTGCATTTCAGTTACTTGGATATTGTTTCTGACATAACGAGCTACTCCTCCACCTTTTCTGTTCTCTCTGTCCTTTCTAAACAAGTTGTAGCCAGGGATGGCCATATCCCAATCATGAGTCTCAGTGAACCATGTCCCTTCATCAGTAACAATGTCCAAATCTTCTTCCACCATTAGAGCCTGCAGGTCTGGGATTTCATTGCCCATAATACGGGCATTTGTGCTCATAGCTTTCCAGCTTCTCTCCTTGGACATCTTTCTGCCCTATTGAGCTGATTTTTGTGAATTTCTTCACCCACTTCTTGGAGATGTTGGGGGTGATATTGCAATTTCCTTCTGCTACCCCGTCCTCTAGTTTAAATGCCTTATGGCATACGATTTGAATTTTTCACTTAGGATCCTTTTTCCTGCCACAGACAGATGTAAGCCATCTATGACATAGATCCTCTTACTGTTCCATACACGGCCCCAGCCCCCAAATTATCCAAAACTTTCTTCTTTACACCAGTGTTTGAGCCCTGGATTGAAATTATTTATATGGCTTAGTCTATCTTTCCCCTTTACATGAACTGGTGACACTTCTGAAAAGGCAATAGGCTTCACCATGTGCCTTATCTGTTTACCCAGAGTCTGGAAATCTCTCTGTGCGGCTTGGATGTTGTTTATAGCAAGGTCATTGGTTCCAAGATGGATGATAAGGTCAAGAGTCCTTACTTTCTTCATTGATTGCACTGAGCATCTGATTAGCATTTCTACCAGCTGAGGATCCCAGAAGGCTTTTAACTACAGTGTTCCCCTCGAGACATGTTCCCAAATTAGTGCCTCTGATGATTGAGTCTCCCAGCACAATGAACTTTTTCTTGTGGTTTTTGGTTGTGTTATGGAATTTCTGTGCACGTTGGGTTTCTTCTTTCCTTTCTAATCCCACATCAGTCTCCATTACTAAAGCTTCTTTATTTTCCAGTACAGTGAAGGAATTTTGTGCTTGTGTCACTTGCGAGAGTGGGCATCTCTGCACCTCAGGTCTTAGCCTGCCAGAACCCACTGTAATCCATTTATTCTTGGGTTTCTGGATGCTCTGTGCAAGTGGAGGATGACATGTGGGCTGCACTATTGTGAAGTGTAGGTGTCTTTGGGTCACCGGTCTTATCCTACCGGAGCCCACTGTAAACCCTTTGTTTCTGGGTTTCTAAATCTTCTGAGGTGGTGGTGGTGGGGAGATTCCTGAATGCTGTAAAATGGGTGAGGCTTCCTTGGTGGTTGCTAATTCCTTTTTCTAGTTAATTCAGCTTTAAGATGAGCTAACCCCATTTTCAGTGAGGAGAGTTGTGAACAAATGGGACAAGTCCTAAGCTTCCAGATGGTTTGCTTCATGATAAAGGCTCCACAGTTGTTACATTGAATAATAGTCATCTTGTTCATTTGATTTGATAGAGAACTCCTTTAATCTGATAAAAAAAAATCAGCAAATTATCTTTTAATCAATTGTGTAACCCAGCAAGACTATATTAGAAGAGCAACCTCTGGGGTGGGTGGGTAGAGGGGTAGGGAGGGAGAGCGTTTAACAATTGAGATTATCAATGACGACATGCACTTATTCTGAGACAATCTAATCCACTGAAAGTTAGGTTTTTTGTTTATTGATTTTCTCAAACCCAGAAAATCAGTCTAGATTGCACCCTTTTTGGTTTTAGTTAAAATCTGCCCCCTCCTAAACCAAGGTACATAATTATGCAATTATACATAATGCATAATTCATGGTGAGACCACACCTTGAATACTGTGTACAATTCTGGTCACCACATCTCAAAAAAGATATAGTTGCGATGGAGAAGGTACAGAGAAGGGCAACCAAAATGATAAAGGGGATGGAACAGCTTCCCTATGAGGAAAGGCTGAAGAGGTTAGGGCTGTTCAGCTTGGAGAAGAGACGGCTGAGGGGGGATATGATAGAGGTCTTTAAGATCATGAGAGGTCTTGAACGAGTAGATGTGACTTGGTTATTTTCACTTTCAAATAATAGAAAGACTAGGGGGCATTCCATGAAGTTAGCAAGTAGCACATTTAAGACTAATCGGAGAAAATTCTTTTTCACTCAACGCACAATAAAGCTCTGGAATTTGTTGCCAGAGGATGTGGTAAGTGCAGTTAGTGTAGCTGGGTTAAAAAAGGATTGGATAAGTTCTTGGAGGAGAAGTCCATTAACGGCTATTAATCAAGTTTACTTAGGGAATAGCCACTGCTATTAATTGCATCAGTAGCATGGGATCTTCTTAGTGTTTGGGTAATTGCCAGGTGCTTATGGCCTGGATTGGCCACTGTTGGACACAGGATGCTGGGCTTGACGGACCCTTGGTCTGATCCAGCATGGCAATTTCTTATGCTCTTATTTTATGTTCTTTACTAGGCTCAAATATATATTAAACAGTAAAAGTTCACTTGGCGAACCCGCAAGCCTTGTGAATCCAGGAAGACCTGCAGTCAGAAGACTCTGTTCTTCCTCAATTCGCTAAGTTTTCCTTCCCTTTGGATTTTGTTCCCCCATAGTTTGAAGCCCTCCTCAGTAGGTTTGCTGCACCCCTTCTGCTCAGCAATCCTTGAAACATCAGAATGAAGCGTGAAAAAGCACTGCAAATGACCCTTTTCTGTTTCCCTTCACACTGGTAACGTTATCCAGATCCTCTATTCATCAGCTTTATCCTGTGATCACTACCAATCAGGTTTATCTTCATTGGTCAGGCATCTTCTTCTCCTACAAGTGAATTAGAAGGGCAGATGGAAAAAACAAAATGTTCTGAATCCATTCTTCCCAGCATTGCAGAACGACCTCACCTCTCTGTGCAAAATGCCGTTATTTTCCTGAACATGAAGAACCCAGCACGGCTTACACTCTCAGGCTCTTATTTTAATTCGTGAAAAATGCATCGTTGGTTTCTATTCTTCCTTGCAACCAAGAGCAATTTCAAATGGGGATGTGCGGATGAAAGAAATTATGCCCTGGCTAATTTTCAAAGAGAACAGCACATGAAATAAGAAATGAACATTTCCCCCGAAATGCTTAATGTGGAGCTGAAGCTGGGACAGAGATTTGCAAGGTAAACTTCAGTTACAATTGACATTCACAAGAGCCTTACATGGCTTTAATCAGCTTTTTAATAACACTTTGACAAGGGGGCAAGCCAAGGACCCTTGACTTCAGACCACGTTTAAAGTGTACATGAAAAGGACCATTTCCAGTTTTGTGAGTCAGGACTGGATTTGAATAATGTGATAAAAGCAAGGGGTCTGGGGTTAATCCATTCAGATGAAGTCTCTGAATTGTATTTGTTTTGCTTACAAAACCTTTAAATTAAGGAAAGACATCGCCAGAGGCTCTGTACTGGTTCTTCCCATCTGACAAGCGAAAATAACACATTCAGGCAAGAAAGATGTCCCCGTGAGGTCCGTTTACTGGGGTAAACTAAACTGTCCTGTGAATTGTGCTCCCTCTTCCTGCTAAAAGTGTCTGCAGGCTTCCACAGCAGATGTACCTTTTCCTGGGGATCTATCTAAGCCAGGGGAGTAAAACGGCCATCCAGGTGCAAAGGACTTAGGGGCTTTTAGAATGGGGTAAAAGTATTCATGAGATGTGTTTGAAAATGTACAAGTGCTTTCCATGAGAAAAGATGCTTCCCTTACTTATTCACCAGTCTGCTGCGATTTTGTTCTCGTGCTTTACAAGGAGGTCCACATTTGGTGACCGTTTGGATTGTAAAGTTAGCCGGGCAAGTCACTTTACCCTCCATTGCCTCCGGTACAAACTGAGAGGGTCATTTTTCAAATCTCCCGCGATATTGGCCATCACGCATGCGATAAATAACGTATGACGAGATGCATATGCACATTTCAACAAATGTAGTCAAGTGGGAGAAGTTTATGAAAATGAGGAGTGCTCAGTGATGCATGAGATGCTATCGCAGGAGTTAACTACACCTTTTTTTCCTGGCGTTATGTTGTGTGTTATGTCTGAAACGGGATTTGCGGTAAATATCACAAATCCCGTTTCGAGATGGGGGAGGGGAGGAGAAAGAGAGAGAGAGGGGGAGGCACACATATTAGGCAACATTTCATACCACTGCAAGACGGTCCATTCTGAACTCAGGATGAGGTTTTGATGGTGGGCTAGGTTTTGGTGGACAATTTTACAATCACAGGCAGAGTTACAAACAGCACAGTAGGCATCAGTGAAGATTTGAAGTGATTTGGAGTGAGGAAAGGTATAAAAAGATGAGATTTGTACAACAAACTCGCGACCTAGCTTGATGCACTCTCTACCTAGTGGCAGTGGGAGTGACAGGATTGTGCAGGGACTCCACCCCAGCACTGGAGGATTGCAGGAGGAAACTCCCCCTTCAGAGCTGTGAGTTTGCTGGCACTCCAGATAATAACCGCGGAGAATTTCAGCCCTGAATAAAGGTATTAGGTCCTGAAAAGTTCTTTTAAAGCACTACAAGCAGCATTAACCTTCTTAAAGTAGTTTTGATTTTGATATTTAAGAAGGGGGAAGACTGTTTCATGTTTTTAGAGGTGTACAAGAAGTGGAAAAACTGGCTTCCATGGAAAGTAATGGGAACTGTGCCGGCCTAAGGCTGTTGAATGCAGGTGGGTCTCTTCTAGGGGTGTGCATTCATTTGCAACGTATTGGCAATCTGCAACGCATATGCCATATTCGTTCTATTCGTGGGGGTCACAAAACATATGGCGAACCCCCACGAATACAACGTATCACTAATGAATAAACCCCCACCCTCCTGACCCCCCCCCCCCCCCCCAAGACTTGCCAAAAGCCCCTGGTGGTCCAGCGGGAGTCCTGGAGCGATCTCCTGCACTCGGGCCATTGGCTGCCGGTATTCAAAATGGCGCCGATAGCCTTTGCCCTTACTATGTCACAGGGGCTACCAGTGCCATTGGTCGGCCCCTGTGACATAGTAAGGGCAAAGGCTATCGATGACATTTTGAATACTGGCAGCTGACGGCCCAAGTGCAGGCCCCTGTCACATGGTAAGAGCACAAGATGGCTCGGGCCGTCCATTGCTCCTATCAACGGATTTGGGTCCCGACGAATACGAATACCGAATAGCACGAATCCGTCCCTGCTGCACATCCCCAGTCTCTTCCTTTATTTAATTTCATGTGTGTGAATTTCTTTGGTGCATCCTTAAAAGTTTTAATGTGCAGTAAAATGAAAAAAGAGAAAAAGAAACAGAAACAGAAAGAAATGAAACCTTTTTTGGCTGCAGACTCCTAAAATGCAGGGCATTGATGGTCCTCCTCCAGCACACTTCACAGATCTAAATTTAGGTCATGATAAATGTTATTTTTTCCAAACGTCTTTCGAATATCATCTTTTATTTTAATTATTACCCCTGCATAAGAAATTTGGCTGAGTCAAGTGAGCAACCAGAAAAAAGCTGAACACAGGAAAGGATGAAGTTCTGTTTGGTCTCAAAGCCATGGGCTGAGTCCACGTATCCTGATGTTTTACAGCACCGAAATGTGGCCAGAACAAGCTACGTCAGCAGGACTGCCTTTGTATGCCTGCAAAACCACTGAACATAGGGATGTACACAGAGCGTACTCCAAATGAAGACCATTTAGTACTAAAACCAGCACTCTGAGTGTGCTTTCTACTTCCTATTTTTAACAATTGAAAATTCTAACAAGCAGAATCCCTGCCAAAAGTACGAAACTTGTTCAAATCTTGAGTCAGGATTCTTTATTCACTGTTCATCACTGTCTTCCAGGATCTCTCTGCACTTGACAAAGATAAACTCCTGCACTGCACGAGTTAATGCTTGCAGGTCCTTCACTTGATAGTTAACATCTGTCTGACAGGAAAATACCAGCTGGCAGTGGAGTCTGTGAGAACCTGCACAGCTTTTTTGGCTTAAAATATCTTGTGCAGGGCAATCATAATTTATGAGAGCAGTTGTCTTCTCCTACATTTTTAAATCATGTAGAACAAAAACAAATAAGAAGAGTCATATTTTATCCAGGGAGGTTTGGGGATAAGGGCGAATTGAAATATATCTGTCAGTGCTATTAATAATTCGTTAATGTTCCAAGAGAGAAGATGTATATTCAAGTAGCTGTTTTTCTGTTGACATCACATGGTTCTATTTAGAATAGAGGACAGAAGAAAAAGCTTTGCAGAATCAGCGCACAAAGCGATTCTTAGCGGTGGAGAACATCTGCAACGTGGAATGCGTGCGCCTCAGCCGTGGTCTCCCACTGCCGGCCACCTCCCATGCGAGTGTTGAGCAAGAGATTAGCTCTCCCCGGAGAATGTCAGCATGCACACATTCCTTGCGTTGGGCCAGCCACCGTCTGAAATCGTACAGTACATTCCCTCTTCTTTAGTCATTCAAAACACTTTCCGTTTTCACATTTCCATTTCCTATGGCTCAAAGCAGTTCACGACAAACGTGCAAATAGTACAATCATCATGAAATGCATAGAATTTGCAGAAAAGGAAAACAGATGACTTTTAAAAAAATTCCCTACAATAAATAATTCTATTTCCTCTCTGTCACCCTAAAACATCAAATCCACTCCTCCTTCCTCCTTCCCCCTCCAGTTCATGCTAACATGGTAATGTATTCTATGATTCACTTGTATTTACCCTTTGTGTCATTTCTTGCTCTGACTTGCTCATTCTGTTTGGTGCTCTTGAAAGCCAGTCAGGAAATGGGTTAAATTAGTCCAACTAACATCATCAAAAAGCATGTCTCATCTATCCTACCTTTCTATTGCAAAACTCTTTGACACCAAGGGCCCAATACATTCATTCTATTATGCTTTGGAGGGATGGTATCAAAGAATCACGTGTTCAGTCTATGGTTTTACGGTTTTATTTACAGCATTAAATTCAAGGAAGACATTTTCATTAAAGAACAGATAGAAATGAAGATCATAGTCCTTAGATGTGAGATATCAGTGAAAAGTGACCAGATGCTTTGCAGCCCTGAGGTATTTGCTATCCTGTGGTCAGGCCAGGCCAGTATGATTCCCCTGTTACTTGCTATCTGTAATCCCTGACCTTCTCCAGGCCAGGCCAGTAGTGGAGGAGTGGAGGAGTAGCATAGTGGTTAATGGCCGCTGCCCCGCCCTTCCCTGCCCCTCCCTGCCCCACCCCTCCCCACCCAAACCACACCCCCAGCCTGCCCCTTTCTCAGGGGCTAGCACTTCTGCACATAATGGGGGTTATGTGCGTGGCGCATGCAAGGCCCAGCCACAAGCCTAACCCCTGTTTTTTACGCACACGTCCCTAGGAAAATTAACTTGTAAGAGTTTAAAACGTTTGATAACTTGAACACACCCATGATTTATGTGCACATAAATTATGAGATGGGAGAGGGAAGAGCAGAGTCCAAGAGAGGGAAACCCCAATACACAAATGTTGAGGCTTTGAGGCACCGTGCAGGCCCATACTCCACTTCTCCTTCAACCTTCAACTCCCTCTGCCGAACCACACCTCATGTCACCGTCCACCCCTGGCCTGGGATAAAGGACTCAAACAAATGAGGATAATGTCCACATGTCTGTGATTTGTGGACTTTTCCTCCAGGATCTTGTCTAAACCCCTTTAATCCCAGCTGTTAAATGCTTTGACCTCATCCTCCTGCAACCAGCTCCACAGATTGTGCATTGACTTGGATTTATCATGGTGTCCCCTAGTCCTAGTACTATTTGAAAGGGTAATCAACCGTTCCCTATTTATCCATCCCACCTCACTCAAGATTTTATAAACGTCTATTAAATCCTCCCTCTGTCATCTCTTCCCCAACCAGAACAGCCCTAATCTGCTTAATCTTTCTTCATAATGGAGCCGTTCAATTCCCTTTAACATTTTGGTTGCCTTCTCTGCAATATTGTTTATGAGATGGGGGTGCCAGGACTGCACAAATTACTAAAGGTGCTGTCAAACCAGAGATCGAAACAGAGGCAATCTCTGTAGCATACACAGAGGAGATATCCACTTATATGAAACCTCCCAGCGAATAAATGTCCAATATGCAGATATGTGATGTGTCCAGTAGACCCTGCACTAAATGAAGGTGTTGGTAAGAGTCAATCTGCCTCTATGGAGAAATGCTATGAGAAGAATGAGTCAGACAGAGCTGATTAACATACTGTACCTGTTGGGTCTTTAGGAGCAGATTTCTGGAAAAGACTGATCAGCTGACAGAAATTGTTAATTACGGCAGCTTAAGAGAGTATCAGGGAAATTGCACTGGCCTGGCCCTTGGAAGGCCAGAGATCCCATGATAGTGAATAGCAGGAGAATCATAGTAACCCTGGGGAAGGCCAGGAATCATGAGATCACAAATAGCAGAGGAATTGTACTGGCCTCACCTGGGGAAGGCCAGGAATGGCAAGTTGCAGGGGAATCATAGCAGCCTGAACTGAGGAAGGCCAGGAATCATGGGATGGTGAGTTGCAAGGGAATCATAACGGTCTGGCCTGGAGAAAGCCAGGGATCAATTTATTTATTGAATTATTTACAATCGTTTACAACTTGCTCCCTCCAAGGTTTGAGGCAGGGTACATAAGAACAAACATAAAATGTAAAAGTGCATAAAACTAAAAAGGCAACACATGAACATATACAGGCAGTGCCTATGGTAGCTGTGAATTGGAGCAGGAGGGCCTTGTGTGTGCGGAAAGCAGGATACACCATGTGTTAGCCTGATGGTTGTGGAGACTTTTGATTTTGCTTGTAAATAGGAAGGTCTTAAGACAGTGGTTCCCAACCCTGTCCTGGGGATCCCCCAGCCAGTCCGTTTTTCAGGATATCCACAATGAATATGCATGAGAGAAAATTTGCATGCACTGAAAAGACTCTTTCTCTTGTGGAGTCAAGGCAGACATGTTATTTTATTTTATTTAATATCTTTTATATACCGACGAACGTTGGGAACATCTCGTCGGTTTACAGAGAACAGAACTTTTGTGGGGACGATATTCAGATGTTGCGTGGCTTGGCTGGTTAGTGGGGGAATGCAGTGGCCTGGCAAAGGCCAGAGATCAGGGGATAGTGAATAGCAGAGGAATAGTATTTATTTAATTTTATATTCCTCATTCAGGTACTATAGGTCTTTCCCTATCCCCACAGGACTTACAATCCAATTTTTGTACCTGAGGCACAGAGGATAAAGTGACTTGCCCAACGTCACAAGGAGGGACAGCAGGATTTGAACCCTGGTTTCACTTAATTGGAGCGGACTGGGAAGGAACTGGAGAAAAGGCTGATCACGTTACCGCACGAAATTTGGAAATTACCTCCCTTGCGAACGCGAGTCGCAGTCCGCCCGCACATACGCGTGGGGATGTTAAAATCCGGCACGCATGTGTGCACGGACTTTGGATCTTATAACATGTGCCGCCGGCGTGCGCATGTTATTAAATCGGCGCATCCATGTGCACGTACCGGGAACCGCACGCACGCAGCTTTGAAAATCGACCCCTTAATGCATTAGCATACCATTAGCTTACTGCAACAGAAGTTGCATTATTTTTAGCACCTGCATTTAGAAACTTCAGTGAATGGGTTTAATGCACAGATTATTACTGCTGAAGCTGTTATGCCAGCAGTAGCCAAATCATCAGGGAGTCCTTTTGGGATTGCATTGATTAAAATCTTAAATCGGCCTTTGCAATGGACTCGTGAATGGATTTCATAAAAGGAGGCTTATCCCCAACAATCCATGAATGGTTCTAACATGGGAGAGAGCTGGTGGACTGCACATTTTTAAGTGGTGGAGGTGAAAAAAAAAAGTTCATTGGAGGTGCCTGACTCCTTTCACAAGATCAAGACATTTATCTCGGTGTGGTTGGTCTGCACTGCAGTTATGCACTGCGGGTATTGAAATGGTCTTGTAATGGTTTCCTACATTTCTACCTCAGCTTGAAGTAAAGGTCCTTGGGAACAACCTTCCTATATTTTATTTATTTATTTGTTTGATTTTTAATCTACTTTTTGGCACTTCAGAGCAGATTACATTCAGCCGCTGTAGGTATTTCACTATCCCAGGAGGGCTTACAATGTAAGGGGTCAATTTTAAAAGCATTGCTCGTGCAAAACTTATTATGGAAGCAGGTTTGCTCAAGTAACCTCTTAAAATTAGGAGATACTTATGCGTGGTAGATGTATTTTAAGTCATGTGCATGCATGATTTAAAATTCTAGTCTATCTCCCCGAACCTTCACGCTGTGCTGAAAGCCCTAAAACTTGAGGTCTCTAGAATTGCTCCTCATCAGGACCTGCAGCAAAGTTACGCAGATAACACTCAGAGACGCGCATTACGTCCCCGGGATGCCCTTGCAGCCCCCCTTTCCTGTACCTTTATTCTTGACGCTTGCATGGTTACATACGCGTGTAATTCACGGATTATTAAAATATGCATTGCTCGCGCATGGCCTGCATACGCACATATGTGGCCGTTGTTGCACGTGCAACGATTTTAAAATCTACCTCTAGGCAAAGGAGGATAAAGAGATGTGCCCAATGTCTCAAGGAGTGACAGCAGGATTTGAAGCTTGGCTTCTCTGACTTGTAGCCTGCTACTCTAGGCACTAGGCTACTCCTCCTCAGAGAGTGCAGCTTTTTAATATTGGGAAAAGCAGTTTGAATTCTTTAAGTTATACAAACCTAGTTGACCTTAGAGCATGACCCTACAAGCTAGGCTTCAGATGCATTCATACACTTGGTCTATTGAAACAGATATGTGGCCCTAGTCATACTGCATTCTTTTAAATAACCGATAAGGCCTTAATCAAATATGTAATGCTGCTGAAGGTTTGAGGCAATCCATGCAACTGATGTGGTAAGTTCAACGTGGAATTCCCGTATGTGCCAAGAAAGAACCTCAACACTTTTGTGCACTGCCTGTGAAAACCACTGGAATGTAGACAAGGAATTCCCACTTTAAATTTGACTCAGCCAGAATTGTCAGATGGACGTAGAATTCTAAATGACTTCGATGCAAACCATACACTAAGCAGCTAAAGCTCATTTGATATATGGAGCAAGATCTGGAACCCATTGCTTTCCAACAGATGACACTGGAGAAATAGCAGTTGACTTTTAAGCGCAGCTGAGGAGTCAGTATTTATCACAGGTTCTGCCGAGCCCATGCTGTGCCTTTGGAAAGCTACAATGAAATGCTCATCACGGATAATGCATTGTGCAATGCCCATTGCTTACCCTGACCACAGTCTGCATTGCACTGTATGACGTTTCTTTGAAGAATAAAATGGAAATTGACAATGGCATCCTTTTCATGCCCAAGAAGTATCAATTCAGATTAAGTTTCCAGAATGAATCCCAGTTTTTTGGTCTACAAATGTTTTTTTTATTTAAATGTACTTACTCTGTTTGCACTGTATAATCCATCATGCTGAAGTGGACCCTTTCAGCCTTATTAAATAAGGGTTTCTTTTCTTTACGCAGAGAAAGGGAGTGTTCCTTTGTCTAAAATCCCTCTTCTATAAGGCTGCTTTTAAATCCTAGCCACTGATTCTCCTGAACACAGCCATAATAAATGAAAGTCCCAACGTCTCTCTTGTCCCGTATGTTGTGCTGAAGTGACTGTAAGCTCTGCAGAGTAGGGACTGTATCTTATGAGTTTGCAGTGTGCCTTCTTATCTTGCTCCTTGCGTCTGCCGTGGATGAATAGTCCTGACTCCTGCTGCCTCCACTGTCCCTGCATCATGTGACTACACCATGCTTCAGGGCACATGACTCCTGCTGCCTCCACTGTCCCTGCATCATGTGACTACACCGTGCTTCAGGGCACATGACTCCTGCTGCCTCCACTGTCCCTGCATCATGTGACTACACCATGCGTCAGGGCACATGACTCTAGGAGCCAATAAGTGAATGAGGAGGATTCTTTTATTGAACAATTAGACAAATTACAGTACACGTAACCCAACAATGCAATACATCTCAGATATAAGAAAAAAATAAAGAAGCAATCTATAGCACATGCCTGATTTACATAAGAAAAAGAGAAACAGATGCTCATGTAGCCTGGAGTTATGGGGATGAAATATTTAAGTAATCGTCTAAGAGTCTCCACGCCACAGACCTCTTAGCCAATCTATGAGATTTTATAGCAACAGCCTCTTCATATTTATAGTTCCACAAAGTGTAATTCATTAAGCAAAGTCACTACTCTTCTAGTTAGAGAGAATCATTTTTATGGCCACTGCCAACAAAAAAAATCCAATGATTTTTTAATGTGAGGGGAAAGAAAACTGGAAAAGCCGCGACGTGTAATATGATTGTACGATAAGAAACAGGGTAATCAATAGTGAGTATCAGTGGTACTGTGGCCCATAGTGATTTCCAAACGGACAATGAAAAAGCGCATGTGATAATATTGCTTTCGGAGCACTTATGGTCTTTGGATAAATGTCCACGGAGACCAAAGTGCTCTATGACAAATAAAAATGTAGTAAAACTGGAAGAGAGTGCATTATGAATCCACCGAGCACTGTGATTCGGAGAGCAGGGGTTACCCTAAGCAGAGGTTCCCAGCCTTCGAGGGAACACAGACCCCTCTTCACCTTCAAAACCCCTCACGGACCCCTGCACAATTCTCTTTAGTTTTTGCATGATATTCACTCCAAAATCATTCACAATGTAGAAAACATTTCTATGTGACCTGAATCCTTGGGGAGGGAAATTTCCAAACCTGTTTGGCATTTGCCCTCACAACTGAAGGTCGAATCCATTCCAGCTGCAATGGGTAAAAGGAAGCAGGTTACAAGTAGTTCCAGTTTGATCACTAGGTATGACCTAGGATGAAACCAGCACCCTGACCTGCAGCCCCACCATCTCCTTTTCCAGGGGAAACTCCCACGGGCCGATGGGGGGGAAGCTTTGAAGCAGGTGCAAAGTACACGAGAGAACGCGTGCACGAGGATTTCACAATTAAACCCCTGCATGTACATTCCCTCCCTAAACCTCGCCCTGCTCCTTCCCCCGCACATGCTGATCACAGCGAAGAAGCTTTTCCCCTCCGTGGTAAGGAACAGCAACTTTCAAAGCCCCTTTTCACACGGACAAGCAGATGTTTACCCACATAAAACGTTTTGAAAATTGACCCCTTTTAAGTCTGCTTTACTTTATTGTACGATTCTTACAAAACACAGAAAATGATAGTCACTAAATAATTTACATTTTAGAAAAAGCAAAACAGTAGCCTGCTCTTCAAAGGACAGAAGGCTAATGTCTTTGTGTCCTTTGTGTTTAATGTATCATCATCTCTCCTCTTTGATTGCTGGTGGTCATCTTTCCCTTCTTCCTTCCTGGACTATGGTGTCGTCTTTCCCTTCCTCTCTCTCTATATATCTCTCTCCAGCATGATTCCTGGGGGTCCTCTCCTTCTCTTCCTTGATAGGCTGCCATCCATCTCGCTCCCCTTAACCAGGTCAATCACAGATTCCTCTCTCCCTCTCTGTCCTGCTTTTCTTCCTTCATTCCTGTCTCATGCCTTCATATTTTATTTATTTATTTAGCATTTTTCTATACCGACTTTCCAATAACAAAATTATTGATCAATTCGGTTTACATTTTAAACAATAACAACAATGACAAGTAAATGTCTTACAATGAACAGGTCGAATTAACTTGGATTAAGATATATGGGGGTAATAACATAATTAACATGAGCGGTGCCTAATATAGGCTAGAGGCTGGGTTTTAATGATAGACTGCCAAAGATAATAGACTGCCAAAGATCATGTGATTTCTAGAGAAGATCTATATAGTTCTCTAGCGTGTTACCACTGAGGGGATATTGGCAGGGATATTTCGCAGGTTGATGTTATGGGAAAGCTTGGTTGAATAACCAAGTCTTGAGCCTTTTTTTAAATGTAGTGGAGCATTGCAGTGATCTGAGCTCTGATGGGAGAGAGTTCCAGAGTTTAGGCCCAGCTGTGGAGAAAGCTCTTTTACTTAATGCTGACTTCATCGGTGGAATTTGAAGGTTGTTTTTGTAGGCTTGTCTCACTGGTCTGGAAGATGTGTGGAGTTGGAGAGGGAATGTGAGCTCGAGTGGTGCCAGGTTGTGTATTGCCTTGTGGGTTACTGAGAGCACTTTGAATAGTATTCTGAATTTGACGGGAAGCCAGTGTAGGCTTTTTAAGATGGGTGAGATGTGGTCTCTTTTGTTGGACTTGGTTAGGATCCTCGCTGCAGCGTTCTGCAGCATCTGTAGCGGTTTTATGGCGTTGGCAGGGAGACCCAGTAGAAGAGAGTTGCAGTAATCTATTTTCGTGAGAATGATTGCTTCTGTCTTTCCCAGTTTCATTTCCTCTTTTCTTCCTTTGAGCCATTCTCACTTTTCCCTCCCCTCTCTCTGTCAGGCCAGTAGGACAGCACGTAGCATTCATGAGAAACGTTTCTCACCATGGTGATAACCCTACCTTCCTCTTCTTCTGACAGCCGCAATCGGCCCCTCTCTTCTCACATCCTCGCAAACTGCAGCTGTGGGGTTTATGATTCTTGATGGTTGAAACTGGTCCCTCTTTTCCCACCTCTGCTAAACATGCAGCAGTATAGTTTGAGGCTTCTAATGGGTCCAAACGGTCCCTCTTTGTCCCTCCTCTTTTTGGTCTGTAGCAATGTGGTGTGAGTTTTCGGGGCCATATCGGGGCTAATCGCTCCCTCCTGGCCTGTTATGATTTTTTCTAAGAACCTTATACCAGATAGATGCCACGTTTACCAATAGAAGTTCCTATTGGCTATTTTTATATGAGGATGGAATCAAGGGGAAGCAAATTAGAGCATTTCCAATTAGGTGAGTCGTAGAAAATAGTTTGTGAGATTCGGAGCAAGCCCGGCATGTGGAGGCCACTAAAAGGTTCTCTAAGAATGAGTAGGGTAAAGACATATCTGGAATCATGCACGGCAAAAGAAAATGGTTGCAATAAATATCGCTCGATACTTAACCAGCAAGGAGTATTAGTAATATCCAATACGGAATGTAGCCAATAATATCCCTGTTGTAATATATAGGAGCAATGATAGCTGTAAAAATACGGAAAGTTAACTCCACCACTCTCCCCTACTACTTTTCAGTTTGGGGAGTGCAATTTTTGGCATTTTACCCTTCTATAAAAACTCAGTAAGCATCTGGTTCAGATGTTTATAAAAAGCAGATGAGAAGAAAACAGTACAATAGAAAGAACATAATTTATCCTAGGAGCAATAACCATCTTAATTGTGTCAACGCGACCTCATCAAGTGAGATGTAAAAGAGACCATTGTAGAAACATTTCCTGAAGCAAGTGAATGAGTGAGATTTTGCAATGTTTAACCATTACTAAACTATCAAAAAGAAACAAGATACCCAAATATTTCAATCCTCCTCATATCCATTTAAATCTATATTTGTCCAAATCTGCATGTTGATCCAAGAAATTTAAAGGCATGAGTTCTGTCTTATGCCAGTTAACAAAATAATCAGAGATATTGGAAAAAGAGAACATAAGAGAACATAAAGTGGGAAGAGAGGTTTTGGGACTACTAATATATAATAATATATTATCAGCATAAGCATCAGATAGAAAAAAATACTCCCATTCCACACGATCAAATTCTTTTTCAGCATTTAAGAATAAAGCTATCATGGGAATGGGAGCATTTTGTACAAGGGCAATCATATGTAAAAAGAGACATGCATTGTTAGAGATGTAGCATCCCTTTATAAAATCTGATTGATCTGGGTGTATCAAGTCGCACATAATATAATCCATTTGAATAGCCAAAACCTTTGCGAATATTTTATAATCTGTATTAAGTAAAGAGATAGGCCTTTAATTAGATACTAATTTGGAATCATGGCCTGCTTTTGGCAAAACAATTATTCAGGCATCAGCAAACAGATCTAATTTGCTATGGCAAATTACCTCTCTCTCCAACAAAAATAATGTAGGGTGAAGCATCAGATCAGGGAGTAGCAGCTCCTAGAGTCAATACAGAAAGAGCTTTAGACATTTCTCCCAAGGAAAGAGAATCATCCAATTTCAGCTGCTCATCTGCTTTAAGCATCGGAATAGTAAGTGATGAAAGGAACTGAGAAATGAGAGTAGGATCATTAGGGACCTTAGAAGAAGAAAGATTTTGATAGAAAAGTCAGAATTAATCCAATATCTCTGAATCTTGCAAAATTGTGCACGAGGAAGACACAGTTAAATCATGAACCCTTTTCCACTCACCATGCTTTTTAAGGTAATTACCTAGAAGACTTCCACATTCATTATCTTCAGGATAATTTTGGGCTTTTGGGGCAAATATAGATTTCCCAGGTTGCTTACTTAGCAAGCTATTATACATATATTTAAGCTGGTATAGCGATAGTAACAAGGAATTATCTTTACTGGCAATACAAGCTTTTTTCAAGTGTGTTATCTCAGTTTGGAGATTCTGCAGTTCCACTTTATTATTGTTGTTCATAGTCATGGTGAAACTAATTATCTCTCCTTGAATCATGGCATTAAAGGCTTCCCATACTGTAGGAAAGGGAACGTCATCCATCATGTTTTGCTGAAAGAAGTCTTCTATAATCTTCCAAAGATGAAGAGCAAAAGTCGGAACCTCCAAAACTGCCGGGTTAATTCTCCACAAGCGATCTGGAGGCAATGAGTATATCAATGGCATAAGAAAGGAGACTGTTGCATGGTCATAAATTAAAATAGGATGAACAGTCATCGAATCAGTAGAAGGCAGGAGGTCTCCAGAAATTAGAAAGTAATCCAGCCTTGAATAGGAAGAATGAGGAAAAGAAAAGAATGTATAGTACTTGTCTGTAGGATGTACTATCCGCCAAGGGTCAGAGAGACCATGAGACCAGCCAATACTTTTTGAGATTTGGAGGGAACTATTTTGCAAGTAGACTGTTTATCCATTACACAGTCCAAAGGTTTGTTAAAATCACTGCCTAAGATCATTCATGTAGAGTCATATTGTAAGAGATGAAATGAGATTTGTTGAAAAAATACCAGGCCATCTGATGTGGGAACATACAAATTGAAGACAAGGAAGTACAATCCTTCAATATTAACTGTGATTGAGACCCATCCGCCATCAGGGTCCATTTCCTGAGACAAAATTTGGGCATCAAGTCACTTATGAAAAAGGATCTCAGCGCCCCCTCTTCTTTTTACATGCTGGAGCATATACTAGCTCTCCAACACAGCCTTGCTTAAGCTTAGCTGATTTCGCTGAAGAGAGGTGAGTTTCCTGCAACAGGACAATGTCAGATTTCAATGATTTCAAATAAGTAAAAATTTTCTTACGTTTGATGGGGGCATGAAAGACCATTAATATTTAATGAAACTAATAGTATATCAGATAATGCTTCCATGAGAGAGAGAGAGAGAGAGATTTGGTTTTCATCCTCCATTGACAGAAAAAGAGTGGTTTTCGTAAATCAGTTGCTGTTGCGTCAGTCAGTCGCAGATGGCTACGACCGCTCTGCCTTACCTCTTTTTCTCCTCCTTCACTCTCTTTGGAAAAGATGGCTGCCTCCAGTGCTGAGTGCCAAGGGTCTCGGCGTTTCCAAACCAGCATGGGCATCCCCATCCGCCATGCTCACTCCCGTGGCCTCCTAGGGCACAAGCGCGCACATCTCCTACACTCAAAGACACATCATAGCGGGAACCTTGGGGCAGCCCCACCGCATAACGTCAGTACCTCCGGGTATATCTAACCTCCACATCCGTTACCACCTTGAGTTAGCAAGGACTTCGGTTTTAGCTACTCTGACCGCTCTAAGCTGCCGCTTAGAAGCTGCTTTCACTCCAAGAGCCTCGCTCCTGTAGAAGCTCTAGATATCCGCTCCTCGGGGGTCTCTCGCTTCCAACTACCCTTCGGGGACCTCTCTAACCAAGACAACCGCTCTTTGGGGGTCTTTCTCTCTCTTCTACATTTCAGGATATCGGACATCGGGTACTCACTCCTCGAGGGGCTACCAGCCAATATATCCTGCACCACGGACCTTCAGTCCTAACTTTCCACCATCAGGAAGACACTATTATTCCTGTGAGTACCTCTATGATCCGGTGATCCAACTCTACCCACAGCCGTGACGTCACCCGCACTGCAGGCTTCCGCCTATTGTGAACATCTGGGTGAGACTTCACTTCTGAGCCTGTTGAACATACTGGCACTTCTTGGATCAGTGCCTTACCATCCTGCTTTCACCATCTATCTATGGCAGTACAATAAATCCTCTATCCTTACAGTGTCTGCTATCTGAGTTCAGCCTGTTACAGTGGTTGCCCATGGGGCCCATCCCCGTGGGCGGAGTCATCTCCATTGTGACCAAATGTCCACTATGCCACAAACACAACAGTTGCAATTTACATCATATAAAATATATTGCATTGTAACAACAAAAAAGATCTGTGCAAAAAAAAAGGAAAGAACCATAATTCCAACCAGTGGAAATGGACCTAACAAGGAATCACAAAACTAGGGCCTTGTAGCAGCAATGAATAGGCTAGCTCAGAGCATTACTAAATATTGGCTTGTGATCGGCATCAGAGTCAATGATAGGAAATCAACTGAAAGCATCTTCAATTTGAGACAGTAAAGAACAAAAGCAGTGCTTGACAAGCCACTGTTAAATATTGAAGAGTTTAAATCTGCCATACTATGAAAAAAATGAGAGTCTATGAACAATCAAGTTACCATTTCTTATGGGGGCTCCAGAGTGCTGAGATATTTTTGAAGTTCCTCTGGGGAATCAAAGAACTGGGTCTTATTGTTGAATGTGACTTGCATTCGTGCCAGATATAAAATTCCATTCTGGAATCCCAAAGCCTTTAAACAGGGTCTTAAGGACAGAAATATCTTCCTCTTGGCAGCTGTTGTCTTCACAAGATCTGGAACAAAAGAATAGAGTGAGATTGGAGCTTTTGCACGAGCTATAGTGATTATCTCTAATACCTGGGGATAGTAGAGTAACTTAAAAATGTTCAGTTTGGGGTATTTTACATTCTTCAGTGGCTGCAAAGGGATCTAATGTGCCGTTCAATCCCTAACAGCATAGCAAAATGTAAATTTAAGCATTTGGGGATCATAGTTGTTAAGAATGATATTAAGTCCGTACCTTCTGGAACTTCAGGATTGTTGCATCAGTTCTGGTTAGAACATAAGAACATAAGAACGTGCCATACTGGGTCAGACCAAGGGTCCATCAAACCAAGTATCCTGGTTCCAACAGTGGCCAATCCAGGCCATAAGAACCTGGCAAGTACCCAAACATTAGATAGATCACAAGCTACTATTGCTTATTAATTATCATAATAGCAATTTATGGATTTTTCCTCTAAGAACTTATCTAATCCTTTTTTAAACACAGTTACACTAACTCTTGTGTTAATTCATTGCCACATCCTCTGGCAATGAATTTCAGAGTTTAATTATGTGCTGAGTGAAAAAGAATTTTCTTCAATTTGTTTTAAATGAGTACTTACTAACTTCATGGAGTGTCCCTGGTCCTTCTATTATCTGAGAGAGTAAATAACCGATTTACATTAACTTGTTCAAGTCCTTTCATGATTTTGTAGACATCTATCATATCCCTCATCAGTCTCTTCTCCAAACTGAACAGACCTTACTTCTTTAGCCTTTCCTCATAGGACAGCCATTCCATGAACCTTATCATTTTGGTTGCCCTTCCCTGCACTTTCTCTGATGCAGCTATATCCTTTTTGAGATGCAGTGACCAGAATTGCACACAGTATTCAAGGTACGGTCTCACCATGGAGCGATATAGAGGCATTATAACATCCTCTGTTTTATTTGCCATTCCCTGCCTAATAATTCCTAACATTCTGTTTTCTTTTTTGACCGCTACAGAAAACAGAGTCGATGATTTCAATGTATTATCCACTATGACGCCTAGATCTCTTTCCTGCGTGGTAACTCCTAAGATAGAACCTAACATTGTGTAACTACAGCAAGGGTTATTTTTCCCTATATACATCACTTTGCTCTTGTCCACATTAAATTTCATCTGCCATTTTGATGCCCAATCTTTCTGTCTTGCAAGGTCTTCCTGCAATTCATCACAATCTGCTTGAGATTTAACTACTCTGCATAATTTTGTGTCATCCGCAAATTTGATCCCTCATTCATTGTACCTCTTTGCAGATAATTTATAAATATATTAAAAAGCAATGGTCCAAGTACAGATCCCTGTGGCACTCTACTATTTACCTTTTTCCATTGTGAAAACTGACCATTTAATCCTATCTGTTTCCTGTCTTTTAACCAGTTTGCAATCCACAAAAGGATATCACCTCCTATCTCATGACTTTTTAGTTTTCTTAGAAGCCTCTCATGTGGGATCTATTGAACGCCTTCTGAAAATCCAAATACGCCGGATCTACTGTTTCACCTTTGTCCACATATTTATTCACCCCTTGAAAAAATGTACTAGATATGTGAAGCAAGACTTCCCATGGGTAAATCCATGTTGGCTGAGTCCCATCAAACTATGTCTATCTAAATGTTTTGTGATTTAATTCTTTATAACAATTTCCAAGATTTTCTTGGCACTGAAATCAGGCTCACCGGTCTATGGTTTCCAGATCACCCCTGGATCCCTTTTTAAATATCGGGGTTACATTGGCTGTCTTCCAATCTTCAGGTACATCAGATGATTTTAATGATAGGTTACAAATTAATTGAAATAGGTCTGAAATTTCATTTTTTTGTTTTCAGAACCCTGGGTGTTTACCAACCAGGCCAGGTGATTTACTACTCTTTGTCAATCAGGCCTACCACATCTTCCAGGTTCACCATGATTTGGTTCAGTTAATTTGAATCATCACCCATGAAAATCTTCTCCGAAACGCTATCTCTCCAACATCCATTCAGTAAACATTGAAGGAAAGAAATCATTTAATCTTTCTGTGATGGCCTTATCTTCTCTAAGTGCCCCTTTAACCCCTTGACCATCCAATGGTCCAATTGACTCCCTCACAGGCTCTCTGCTTCGGATATATTTAAAAAATATTTTATGAGTTTTTTCCTTTATGGTTAACTTCTTTTCAAATTCTCTCTTAGCCTATCTTATCAATATCTTACATTTAACTTGCCAATGCTTAGGCTTAATCCTATTTTCTTTATTTCTATATTTGCATATAGGGAAAAATAACCCTTGCTGTAGTTACATGATGTTAGGTTCCATATAAGGAGTTACCACCCAGGAAAAAGATCTAGGCATCATAGTGTTCTCATCAGCGTTCGACACCGTGAACCACTCATGCCTTTTACAGCGTTTAGTCGACATTGGCATAACAGGAACAGCATTTAAATGGTTCAAATCATTTCTTGATAACAGGTTTTATAAGGTCAAAATAAATAACAAAGAGTCTCTCCCCATTGCATCCAAGATGGGCGTACCACAAGGATCATCCCTCTCACCCACTCTTTTTAATATCTACCTGCTGCCTCTCTGTCACCTTCTCTCCAATCTCAAGCTCACACACTTCCTTTACGCGGATGACATACAAATACTCATCCCCATAACAGAATCTATTCACAAAACCATGTCATATTGGAATAACTGCTTATCGTCAATAAACAATCTACTGGACAGCCTCAACCTGGTTCTAAACACAAACAAAACTGAAATCCTCCTTATCGCTCCTGAAAATTACGTCCCTCCTAACAATTCTACTTCTAGCCAATCCACTATCAACTCCAAAGACATCTCTTCACCACAAGTAAGAGACCTTGGAGTACTCCTAGATAACAAACTCAGCCTCAACAAATTCATAAACAACACTACAAAGGAGTGCTTCTTTAAACTGCAAGTATTAAAAAAATTAAAACCACTACTACTCTACAAAGACTTCCGCTGGTTCTACAAGCCATTATACTACCGAAATTGGACTACTGCAACTCACTCCTTCTCGGACTTCCCGGTAGCACCACTAAACCACTTCAGATGGTCATGAACGCTACAGCCAGAATTCTTACAAACACCAAAAAAAGGGATCATATCACCCCAATTCTCCAGCACCTACATTGGCTACCAATCAAATACAGAATTCAATTTAAAACCATTATGATGATACATAAGGCACTACATAACATCTCTCCTCTCAATTTAACTCATCAACTTCAGCCACACACTTCTAAGAGACCGACTAGAAATGCATACAGAAATATGCTACGCACCCAGCCGGCGAAAACCTCCTTGAGAAAACGCGCACTATCCACAGCCGGCCCCACTCTCTGGAACACGCTCCCTCCAGACCTTCGCCTCGAACCCTGCCACATAACATTCAAAAAGAAGCTAAAGACTTGGTTTTTCGCTCTAGCTTTCCCGGAGAGCTAAGAACCAGTATAACACAATAACAGCGTAGACTCAGACAGACCATTACCTCATGTAAATAGTTATTGTCTATTTATTTATTTATTCCATATCACTATGTAACTAGATAAGTTTTTAACCACTGTAACCTCCTCCTTTCCCCTGCCCCTTTGGTTATGCTGTTAAAAATGTTAAAAATGTTTCGATGTAAACTGCCTCTCCGAGGCATCAGTTTTATTTCCATGTAAACCGGTGTGATATGTATATTATACAGGAACATCGGTATATAAAAACTAAAAATAAATAAATAAATAAATAGTGGATAATACTTTAAAATCGTCGGCTCAGTGTGCTGCAGCAGTCAAAAAAGCAAACAGAATGTTAGGAATTATTAGGAAGGGAATGGTTAATAGAAGGGAAAATGTCATAATGCCTCTATATCGCTCCATGGTGAGTCCGCACCTTGAATACTGTGTACAGTTCTGGTCACCACATCTCAAAAAAGATATAGTTGCGATGGAGAAGGTACAGAGAAGGGCAACCAAAATGATAAAGAGGATGGAACAGCTCCCCTATGAGGAAGGGCTGAAGAGGTTAGGACTTTTCAGCTTGGAGAAGAGATGGCTGAGGGGGGATATGATAGAGGTCTTTAAGATCATGAGAGGTCTTGAACGAGCAGATGTGAATCAGTTATTTACACTTTTGGATAATAGAAGGACTAGGGGGCACTCCATGAAGTTAGCAAGTAGCACATTTAAGACTAATCGGAGAAAATTCTTTTTCACTCAAAGCACAATAAAGCTCTGGAATTTGTTGCCAGAGGATGTGGTTAGTGCAGTTAGTTTAGCTGGGTTCAAAAAAGGTTTGGATAAGTTCTTGGAGGAGAAGTCCATTAACGGCTATTAATCAAGTTTATTTAGGGAATAGCCACTGCTATTAATTGCATCAATAGCATGGGATCTTCTTAGTGTTTGGGTAATTGCCAGGTTCTTGTGGCCTGGTTTGGCCTCTGTTGGAAACAGGATGCTGGGCTTAATGGACCCTTGATCTGACCCAGCATGGCAATTTCTTATGTTTTTATGTTCTTATGATGGATCCTTCTTCCAACTTTTGAATGAAGATCTTTGGGCTAAAATAGCCTCTTTCACCTCAACTTTAGAAAGGCCTTCAAGGTCCCTCTCCCACACTGCAATCTTCTAAGTCACTTCCTGCATAGGCCCCATAGCAGCCGGTAGTGATAGTCATTTTTTCAATTTTCTCCAGGTGATCGTGAAAGGATATGACCCATTGTGTATTGCAAACGTCGCTGCCCGACGGCTTCACTCCGCCTACCTTTCTTTTTCTGCGACTCCTCCTGCTCCTTCTCGAAACTTGACCTGAAGGGGGCCTACAACTTAGTTCGCATTTGCAATGGCAATGAATGGAAAACAGCCTTCAACACTCGAGATGGTCATTTCGAGTACTTAGTAATGCCCTTCGGCCTGTGCAACGCACCCGCCATGTTCCAGAACATGATGAACGACATCTTGCGGGACCTGTTGTACAAGAGTGTCGTGGTGTACTTAGATGATATCCTGATATTTTCTCAGGACTTGTCTACCCATTTAGAGGACATCAAACAAGTACTATGAAGACTACGAGAACATCGGCTCTACGCCAAGCTATCCAAGTGAGAATTCCATAAGGACTCTGTGCCTTTTCTTGGCTATATTTTGTCTAAAGATGGCTTCCAGATGGATCCCCAAAAACTAGAGAGTATTAAAAATTAGAGATGTGAATCGTGTCCTCGATCGTCTTAACGATCGATTTCGTCTGGGAGGGGGAGGGAATCGTATTGTTGTCGTTTGGGTGGGTAAAGTATCGTGAAAATCGTTAAAATCGTGAGCCGGCACACTAAAACCCCCTAAAACCCACCCCCGACCCTTTAAATTAAATCCCCCACCCTCCCGAACCCCCCCCCCCCAAATGCCTTAAATTACCCTGGGGTAGAGCGGCTGTCCGGAATGGCGGCGGTCCGAAACGGCCTCCTGCTATTGAATCACGTTGTCTTCAGCCGGCGCCATTTTGCAAAATGGCCGCCGCAAAATGGCGGCGGCCATAGACCAACACGATTCGACTGGAGGAGGTCGTTCCAGACCCCCGCTGGACTTTTGGCAAGTCTTGTGGGGGTCAGGAGGCCCCCCCCAAGCTGGCCAAAAGTTCCTGGGGGTCCAGCCAGCGGCCATTTTGCAAAATGGCGCCGGCTGAAGACAACGCGATTCAATAGCAGGAGGCCGTTTCGGACCGCCGCTCTACCCCAGGGTAATTTAAGGCATTTGGGGGGGGGTTCGGGAGGGTGGGGGATTTAATTTAAAGGGTCGGGGGTGGGTTTTAGGGGGTTTTAGTGTGCCGGTTTTCCTGCCCTCCCCCTTCCCCCGATTTAGCTAGGGACCGCCGCTGGACCCCAGGGTAATTTAAGGCATTTGGGGGGGGGTTCGGGAGGGTGGGGGATTTAATTTAAAGGGTCGGGGGTGGGTTTTAGGGGGTTTTAGTGTGCCGGTTTTCCTGCCCTCCCCCTTCCCCCGATTTACGATTTTTTGACGATAAATCGGGGGAATTGGTATTGTATCGTGGCCCTAACGGTTTTTGACGATTTAAAATATATCGGACGATATTTTAAATCGTCAAAAAATGATTCACATCCCTATTAAAAATTAATCTCAACCTACCAGCCTGAAGGCCCTGAGATGATTTTTGGGGTTCACCAATTATTATAGAAGCTTCATAAAGAATTACTCTTCTTTAACTGTGCCCTTAACTGCAATGACCTGGAAGGAGGCCAATGCTTCTAAATGGTCTGCGGAGGCCCTTTCCACGTTTGAGAATTTAAAGACTTTTCCACTGAACCTTGCCTGCGTCATCCAGACCCCAACCAGGCATTCATCGTGGAGGTTGATGCCTCTGATGTCGGTGTGGGGGCTGTATTGAGCCAAACCAAAGATTCCAAAGCATTACGTCCCTGCTCTTTCTTCTCGCGATGTTTCTCTCCGGCAGAGAAGTACTATGGGATTGGAGATAAAGAGCTCTTGGCTATTAAGTTGGCATTCGAGGAATGACGGCCTTGGCTCGAAGGCGCTCAACATCAAATTACTGTGTTTATGGACCATAAGAATCTAGAGTATCTCTGCCATGCGCAACGTCTTAACCATAGACAAGCCAGGTAGTCTTTATTTTTTAACCGTTTTGATTTTGTGCTCAAATATCGCCACAGACACAAGAATACCATAGCTGATGCCCTGTCACACTCCTTTCTTTCGGAGGATGTTCCAGAAGAACCGCAGCATATAATCGACCCGAAGAAAGTCATCTTGGGTGCTACCCATTCTGTACCTGCTGGTAAAACCATTGTGTCTAAACATCTCAGGAAGAAAGTGCTCTATTGGGCTCACAATTCCAAGCTGGCTGGCCATCCTGGTCAACACCGTACCCTGCTGAAGCTCCAGAAGTATTATTGGTGGCCAACTATCAAGGAAGATACATTCTCCTACATAGTATCTTGTGCCAACTGTGCCAAGCACAAACCTACTTCTGGCCAACCGTGGGGATTGCTGCAACCGCTTCCAGCTCTGGAGCAACCCTGGACGCATATCGCTATTGACTTTGTAGATGATCTTCCCCTCTCTGGAGGTATGAATACCATTTGGGTCACAGTCTACTGTTTCAGCAAGATGGCTCATTTCGTGGTGCTGGCTGGCTTACCTTCAGCCTTGGAGCTTGCGAAGCTCTTCATAGCCCACATCTTTCGCTTTCACGGCCTATCGAAGCACATAGTATCGGATCGAGGATCACAATTCATGGCAAATGTCTGGAAGGCTTTGTGCAAACTTTTCGACATCTCTCTAGACTATACATCAGCCTACCATCCTCTATCAAATGGCCAAACAGAACGGATGAATAGCACCCTGAAACAGTTCATTCGGACCTATGTGAGTTGCCGTCAGAATAACTGGGCAGAACTGTTACCATGGGCTGAATTGACCATTATTTCTCATCCAGCAACATCTACTGGATCAACACCTTTTGAAGTGGTATATGGATGTTTACCATCTCCGCCACTTCCACTGAAGCTCTCAGTGATGTCCTCAGCAGCTCAATCCACTCCTGATGATATCCATCAATTATGGACTCAGACGAAAGAAATGCTACTCAAAGTGAGTGATCGAGCCAAAATATGTTATGACGCTCACCATTCCAAAGCACCTATCTTTCAACCTGGAGACAAAGTCTAGCTTTCCACTAAGTACCTTAGACTGAAGTTACCCTCCACTCGATTTGCTCCTTGCTATGTTGGACCATTTCCAATCTTCCGACATTTTGGCAACATCACTTAAAGTCTGAAGCTATCACCTGGATTGAACATCCACAACATTTTTCATGTTTCACTTCTGAAACCACTCATTCTCAGTGAGTTCTCTTCCAAGTCTCAGGAACCATCTCCCATCAATGCAGAAGATGACCTAGAATACAAGGTTGAAGCCATTCTGGATGTCCGAAGACGAGGCAAGACTTGGGAATACCTTCTTTCATGGGAAAGTTTCGGCCCCGAAGAAAATTCTTGGGAGCCTCTGGCAAATATCCTTGACAAAGAGATGCTTCATTAGTTCCATCTCTTGTATCCTTGAAAACCAAAACCTGGTACCCGCAGAGGAGATCGCCCTTTGAAGGGGGATACTGTTGCAACCGTCGCTACCCGACGGCTTCACTCCACCTACCTTTCTTTTTCTGCGACTCCTCCCACTCCTTGAGGACATCTGGCTGCCACAGCATCTGCCCGCTGTCCTCTCCGGTGTCCCCGGACTGGTTTGGGCACTGCCTCCCGCCATGCTCCTCAGGTACCTTAGGCGCACGCGCCGCACAGCCCTCATTCTTATTTCCTCTATGGCACGAACCTCAGGGGTGTCCCCCAGTGATGACGTCACGCTGCCCGGATATTGAAGCCTACTGTTTATTGCTAGCCGTTGAGTTAGCAAGGGATTTCCTACGGATGGGATTCGCTCTCCGTACCCAGCTACTCTGCCTCCAACTTCTAATGGACTCTTTTCTGCTAGCGGGGTACCTGCTCTTCGGGAGCCTCTCTGCTTCTTTCAGGTCACTATCAGGAACCGGTACTCGCTCCTCGAGGGCCCATGTTCTCTGACTCGCTGCCTGTGTCCATTTCCTCTTCTACTTGGAAGAATTCGCTACAGACACCATCTGTGAATACCACTACCATCTTCTCCTCAGAACTGTTTCCCTGGACCCAGGTACTTGCTCCTCGAATACCTGGTTCCAGCGCCAGTGCCATCTCCTACGTGGAACTGCTGCATGAGTAGTTGCCGAGTCTCTGCTCCCAGGGATCTGGTACTCGCTCCTCCAGGGCCAGCTCTTCCTATCTTGGGACTTCTCTATACTGGGGACTCTGTGAATGTCTTATTGTACTCATTCTCTCAGTTCTTTTCACTACAGCACTGCTACTAGAGGAACCGCTGTTCCAGTGCCTGGGGAATACTAGTCCAGCCGGGCTCCATCTTCTACTCACTATCGCCATCTCTGGTGGCTTCACAAACTGTCTAAATAAAGATATAATCTGTGTTTGTGTGTTCAGAGCTGAGCCTGACCAGTGACCCCTCACGGAACTTCACCCCGTGGGCGAGGTCAGCTTCCACAGTGTCCAAGGGTCCACCCAAACCTTACAAAACATAACATTGTGTCAGCTCTTCCCCATTTCAGTCCAAAGCACCCTCTAATTTGTATATTAGATTTCATCAGATCTTTAAGTTGTTGCAGTTTGGATAATACTAGGTCTGCTGACACCATCCACTTGCCCTATGCAGACTTCTTTAGAGTAGGTGGATCTTATATGACTCTTTTTTAACCCATCATAACAGCAAACGCAAATTCAATTTTGTCCAATTTGGTCCTAGACATATTCAGGGATCCAGTGGATCCAGTGGAAAAAAGTTTAAAATCGCTGTGCAGATTAAGACCATTTCCAGAAACTAAGGAACTAGGCTGCCATTTTGCAGAAGCACTAGAGCGCTGCCCCTCCCCCACAAGGAGGATTTTTCAATTATGCACAGATTTTGTGAGAAGAGAAGTTGGAGAGAAAGAAAGCAACAGACATGCTGATACTGACTCAATTGCTTTCCACTGCAGGGATTTTCACACTGCAGGGATTTCCACTGCAGGGATTTTCACACTGCTGCAGATTTGTAACAGGAGAGCTTCTTACCGTAAAAAAAGGTTTGTGAGGGACAAAGACTCCAGAATAAAAATCAGTAGTCCTTGGGAGCATGGATACCGTTTTCTAGGCACACACAAAGGAAAATCATCTTTGGATACGGCTCTGTGCTGATTTCTAAGCTGCAAATTCACTGCAGAGACTTTCACCGCTACCTTGAATATAATTATTTGCCTGCATCACATGTAAGCCTAAGTTCTGTGTTGTTTCAGCTTTAACCCTTGAATCACTGGTCCCATCACCATACTCTAGGAGAGGAAGGGGCACATCTTTAGTCACTACTGCCAGTGCCTGTCACCTTTAGCAGGTGAAGGGCACTTTCACATTGCTACTAGTCCCAGTTGGTTAAGAAACATTAAATATCACAGTGCGTACCTGTAGAGGGCCAGGAGACAATTACATTTGTTAATGCATATACATTACTGGGTCCAGTGATTAGTGCAGTGATAATTTAAAAGTATATCAGGCCTTGGTGCCAGTAAATAGATATTTATACATTTTTCATAGTTTATTATTCTAAGAGAAGAATATTACTATGGCACTGGTTCATACCGATTATGGATATTTGCTCTTGTTTATGTTTTTAACCTTTCACGCACAGTTTTGTAATGCAGTTTTGGTTCCTGCAGCAATATAAACAATGCTATTTTACTTCAGTGTGTTGAGGTTCACAGGGACAGTTCCTTGCAGAAGGCAGCTACATATTGTTGTGTTCCGCGCCCGCGGGCACGGCCCCCTGCCTCGTTTCCTGACCGGGCCGCCGGCAGCGTTGGCTCTCACTGCCCTGCTCCGGGCTTGGCGCCCCCACGCATCAGCGCGGGCCCCCAGGCGAGCCACCGGGTTCGGGGCCGTCCCTGCTCCTCCCTCGCGGTTGCCTCCTGCTCTCCTCCGCGGCCCGGATCCAAGAAGGCCGCCGCCATCTTAGCCGCGAGGCTGCGCCTCTTCACTAGAATTAAAGGGACCTCATCCCTTTAATTGTTCTCAGCTGATTCCTATCCACAGGGCCAGAGGAAGTATAAAAGGAGACTTCCTCTGACCGTTCCTTGACTTGACAACGTCTCCTGTGAGAGTTGTTTGAGTCTGCTTGCTTCGGTGAGTTCCAGCGTCTTGACTCCTTGTTCCAGTTTCGTCTTGGTATTCCTGGTTCCTGACTTTGGATCAGCTAGCGGTGATTCCTGGTATTGACTTTGGACTGGCAAGCGGTGATTCTCTGGTGTGTGACTTCGGACTGGCAAGTGGTGATCCCTCGGTGTGTGACCTCGGACTGGTAGTGACGACCCTCTGACACTTGACCTTGGACCTCTTCCTGACCATCGTCTCCAAGGGCCCACCAAAGTCCCAGCGGCCCGGGTCCCTATGGGCTCCTCCCGGGGGGACCGCGGGCTTCCAGGGGTGAAGCTCCAGACAGCCTTTGTACCGTACATCCGTTCCTTGACCTCTCAAAGGTCCACCTAAGTCCCAGCGGTCCGGGTCCCTACGGGCTCCTCCTGGGGGGACCGCGGACTTCCAGTGGCAAAGACACACCTCCGTTCCTTGACGTCACAACTCTTCGTCTGCCTTCACAGTCGCACCTGTCTATAGTGCCGAGGGTCAGCTGGTCACATCTTATGTTCCTGCCTCACCACCCGACGGGAGAACCTACGGATCTTCCTCCAAGGTATACTATCCTTTCGTTGGCCCAAGGGTCCACAAGCCTGAGGATAACACATATATTTGTACAGTGCTACATTTGTCTAGTAAGACTATAAATGTGATTAGTACTAGAAGTAGAAATAGTGGAAATGGTGAATAAAACGGAAAATGCCATAATGCCTCTGTATAGCTCCATGGTGAGACCGCACTTTGAATACTGTGTACAATTCTGGTCGCCGCATCTCAAAAAAGATATAATTGCGATGGAGAAGGTACAGAGAAGGGCTACCAAAATGATAAGGGGAATGGAACAACTCACCTATGAGGAAAGACTAAAGAGGTTAGGACTTTTCAGCTTGGAGAAGAGACGACTGAGGGAGGATATGATAGAGATGTTTAAAATCATGAGAGGTCTAGAACAGTTAGATGTGAATCGGTTATTTACTATTTTGGATAGTAGAAAGACTAGGGGGCACTCCATGAAGTTAGCATGGGGCACATTTAAAACTAATCGGAGAAAGTTCTTTTTTACTCAACGCACAATTAAACTCTGGAATTTGTTGCCAGAGGATGTGGTTAGTGCAGTTAGTATAGCTGTGTTTAAAAAAGGATTGGATAAGTTCTTGGCGGAGAAGTCCATTACCTGCTATTAAGTTCACTTAGAGAATAGCCACTGCCATTAGCAATGGTAACATGGAATAGACTTAGTTTTTGGGTACTTGCCAGGTTCTTATGGCCTGGATTGGCCACTGTTGGAAACAGGATGCTGGGCTTGATGGACCCTTGGTCTGACCCAGTATGGCATTTTCTTATGTTCTTATGTTCTTAAATTGTGGCCTTTAACTACAAGTTATGTACAATATGGCATTTATTTCCCATACATATTGAGTCTTAATTGGGGCATTTTTTTCCCTATTTATAAGAAATAATTCTGCAAAATATTGGGTCTGAGAGTCCATTTGCGTAGCTAATTTGAGCATAAGAGCAAAACATAATAGAATGTATTGAATCTTCCATTCCTTTATTCTGAAACTAGGAATAAAAAATATATATATATATAGATGCTACAATGTGTAAGGTAGAGTGGAAGAGGAAGAGAGAGATACAGATACTGCCCTCTTCCTCAACTCTTCAGCCTATTCCACCACTAAAATCAGCAGGCATAGCGGGGAGCCGAGTCACCCTGGAATTTCCTACCAGTGGGATGTCAGGCTTCCTCCTCCTACATCTTAAAAAGAGGAAATGGGCCTGCTAGTCCTCTCCTCCATGGTAAGAGTAGAAAGGGTGCAATGGGTCCTGAACTAGCCTACAAGAGTTTTAGCAGGAAACCTGCAGGTCCCCCGACATCGGCAGGAAGCAGAGGGTGCAATGTGCCCTCCAATCTATCAGTCAGTGCGCTGGCAAGAAGACAGGGCTTGCTTCACTGTCCTCTCTCACATCTCATGCTTTCTTATTAAAAATATCCTTAGGAAGGAGAATGGAGAGAGGAGACGTTTTTCTTTTCCTCTGGTATATTTGCCTGCCTTGTGTCGGGAGAGAGCCGGACGTTTGCCCCATATCGATGGTCTGTGGAGGCGTCCCCGGAGTTTGATGTCATCTCGGAGGGACAGCTAAGGATTAAAACCGCCCCTCCTGCGGCAGTTTAAATCTTTGATTTTGGTGACCTGTTGGAATTTTCTTGAGATTTATTCGATTCTCCTTCAGACTTGGTATGTAAAATACTATTGACTTTTCTTTTTTTCGTTTGCCTTCTCCTCTCACCTGGAAACCCTCCACAATAGGGAGGTGGCTAGTAATTGTGTAACTGATTGGATTTGGTCAAGAGTTCAGGAGGACAGGCTTTCTATTCTTAAAAAGTGTTTATTTCCTAGTTCTTTTGATGCCACATACTAAGAGGAAGGTTCGATTAAGGGGGTGAAATATCCAATTCACCTGCAATTGACCCTAACCAGCCACAAATCCCCGGATTCTTCCCAATTGAGGGAACATTTGCACCGGAGAGCGCAGTCGTTGGGGGGCTGGTTGAGGAATGCATGCCAACCCCTCTGACTCTTGAAGTCACCCTTAGCCCCGGTTCTCCAAGTAAGCCTACATACCCCGGGATAGTTGAAACATCCAATCCTACACCTATATTGATGGAGGCAGGTTTGGCGACAGGGCTTGCTTCACTGTCCTCTCTCATATCTCATGCTTTCTTATTAAAACTTTTCTTATAAGAAGACAGGGCTTGCTTCACCTTCCTCACTCACATCTCATGCTTTCTTAGTAAAAATGTCCTTATAAGGGATCTAACGTTTCACATTTTCAAAATGATTGATCTTTCAGCCTATTCAGATTGTATTTATTTCCAAGTTCTATCCTGTTTATAGTGGCACAACCATTCTAAGTGGTTCACATAAAGAAATATAAACAGTTCAAACACTCACTTCATATGTACAGAACACTTTTACAAGATTTGTCATTTCACTGAACAGCTCACACCTTGTTTACTGGCTACCTTAAAAGCTTCTGCACTGATTAATGTGTAAAGTCTACAAAATATCCAAAATTTATAATTTATCATAATTATCCATATGTCCACAGGACATTTTTCTTATTTTATTCTAATTTTTTCATTTAATATGTTCAGTATATTTTTGTGTACTAAAATGAAAAATATAAATGAAATAAAATAACAAAGCAAAACAAAAACTAAACAAATGCAAATTCTGCAGCAAAGATCACATTGAATAGCAAAAATTAATAATGACCCAAACGTCAGCCTTCAAAGACCACTTCCAATAGCAACAGCAGCAGGACAAGGGCAGCCAGGGGTCACTGCTGACGTGTAAAGAATTTTTCAACTATTTGCTCGTTCTCTCTCACTGCTTGGCACCAAAGCAACTGTTTATACTCAGTACGAGAATGTGAAAGGCTGAACTGGAAGTGGCACTTCCCTTTAATAGTCACGAGTTTATATATAGCTGTTGGAATGTGTAACGTGGGCCGGAAGTGGCACCTCCCTTAAATAATCACCAGTTTATATATAGCTGTTGGAATGTGTAATGTGGGCCGGAAGTGACACCTCCCTTTAATAATCACCAGTTTATATATAGCTGTTGGAATGTGTAACGTGGGCCGGAAGTGGCATCTCTCTTTAATAGTCACCAGTTTATATTTAGCTGTTGGAATATGTAATGTGGGCCGGAAGTGGCACCTCCCTTTAATAGTCACCAGTTTATATATAGATGCTAGAATATGTAAGGTGGACTGGAAGTGGCACCTCCCTTTAATAGTCACCAGTTTATATTTAGTTGTTGGAATATGTAATGTGGGCCGGAAGTGGCACCTCCCTTTAATAATCACCTGTTTATATATAGCTGCTAGAATGTGTAACGTGGGCTGGAAGTGGCACCTCCCTTTAATAATCACCTGTTTATATATAGCTGTTGGAATTAGAGGTGTGAATCGTGTGATCGATCATCTTAACGATCGATTGTGGCTTGGGGGGAAGGGAAATCTTATTGTTGTGTTTTTTGTTTTTTTTAAATCATTAAAAATCGTCAATCGGGGGAGGGCGGGAAAACCGTCACACCAAAAAAACCCTAAAACCCACCCCGAACCTTTAAAACAAATCCCCCACCCTCCCGAACCCCCCCAAAATGTTTTAAATTACCTGGGGTCCAGTGGGGGGGGGGTCCCGACGCGATCTCCCTCTCTCTCTGGCCACGGCTGCGTTGAGAAATGGCGCCCGTGGCCCCTTGCCCTTATCATGTGACAGGGTTAAGGTAGCGCCGGTGCCATTTTGGTTCCTGCCTCCCGATGTCATGCATGCATGAGATCGCCCCTGGACCCCCGCTGGACCCCCAGGGACTTTTGGCCAGCTTGGGGGGCCTCATGACCCCCACAAGACTTGCCAAATGTCCAGTGGGGGTCCAGGAGCGACTTCCTGCACGCGGGCCGTATTGCCAATCTTCAACGCAGCCGTGGCCAGAGAGGGAGATCGCGTCGGGAGCCCCCCACTGGACCCCAGGTAATTTAAAACATTTTGGGGGGGTTCGGGAGGGTGGGGGATTTGTTTTAAAGGTTTGGGGTGGCTTTTAGGGTTTTTTTGGTGTGCCGGTTTTCTCGCGCCCTATTTAACGATACAATACAAATGCCCCTGACGATAAATCGAGGGCATTTGTATTGTATTGTGCACTCTAACAATTTTGGATGATTTTAAAATTATCTGACGATAATTTTAATCGTTCAAAAACGATTCACATCCCTAGTTGGAATGTGTAACGTGGGCCGGAAGTGGCACCTCTCTTTAATAGTCACCTGTTTATATATAGCTGTTGGAATGTGTAACGTGGGCCGGAAGTGGCACCTCTCTTTAATAATCACCTGTTTATATATAGCTGTTGAAATGTGTAATGTAGGCCGGAAGTGGCACCTCCCTTTAATAGTCACCAGTTTTTTCATGGATGCTATTTTGTGTAAGTGGACTGGAAAGGGCACTTCCCTTTAATATTGACAAGTTTATTTATGGGTGCTATTTTGTGTATGTGGTCTCCCTTTAATAGTCACCAGTTTATATATAGCTGCTAGAATGTGTAAGATAGACTGGAAGAGGCACCTCTCTTTAATGATCACCTGTTTATATAGAGCTGCTAGAATATGTAAGGTGGACTGGAAGTGGCACTTCCTTTTAATAGTCTCCTGTTTATATATAGCTGTTGGAATGTGTAACGTGGGCCAGAAGTGGCACCACCCTTTAATGGTCACCTGTTTATATATAGCTGTTGGAATGTATAACGTGGGCCAGAAGTGGCACCACCCTTTAATGGTCACCTGTTTATATATAGCTGTTGGATTGTGTAACATACACCGGAAGTGGCACCTCCCTTTAATAGTCACCAGTTTATATATAGATGCTAGAATATGTAAGGTGGACTGGAAGTGGCACCTCCCTTTAATAGTCACCAGTTTATATTTAGCTGTTGGAATATGTAATGTGGGCCGGAAGTGGCACCTCCCTTTAATAATCACCTGTTTATATATAGCTGCTAGAATGTGTAACGTGGGCTGGAAGTGGCACCTCCCTTTAATAATCACCTGTTTATATATAGCTGTTGGAATTAGAGGTGTGAATCGTGTGATCGATCATCTTAACGATCGATTGTGGCTTGGGGGGAAGGGAAATCTTATTGTTGTGTTTTTTGTTTTTTTTAAATCATTAAAAATCGTCAATCGGGGGAGGGCGGGAAAACCGTCACACCAAAAAAACCCTAAAACCCACCCCGAACCTTTAAAACAAATCCCCCACCCTCCCGAACCCCCCCAAAATGTTTTAAATTACCTGGGGTCCAGTGGGGGGGGGGGTCCCGACGCGATCTCCCTCTCTCTCTGGCCACGGCTGCGTTGAGAAATGGCGCCCGTGGCCCCTTGCCCTTATCATGTGACAGGGTTAAGGTAGCGCCGGTGCCATTTTGGTTCCTGCCTCCCGATGTCATGCATGCATGAGATCGCCCCTGGACCCCCGCTGGACCCCCAGGGACTTTTGGCCAGCTTGGGGGGCCTCATGACCCCCACAAGACTTGCCAAATGTCCAGTGGGGGTCCAGGAGCGACTTCCTGCACGCGGGCCGTATTGCCAATCTTCAACGCAGCCGTGGCCAGAGAGGGAGATCGCGTCGGGAGCCCCCCACTGGACCCCAGGTAATTTAAAACATTTTGGGGGGGTTCGGGAGGGTGGGGGATTTGTTTTAAAGGTTCGGGGTGGCTTTTAGGGTTTTTTTGGTGTGCCGGTTTTCTCGCGCCCTATTTAACGATACAATACAAATGCCCCTGACGATAAATCGAGGGCATTTGTATTGTATTGTGCACTCTAACAATTTTGGATGATTTTAAAATTATCTGACGATAATTTTAATCGTTCAAAAACGATTCACATCCCTAGTTGGAATGTGTAACGTGGGCCGGAAGTGGCACCTCTCTTTAATAGTCACCTGTTTATATATAGCTGTTGGAATGTGTAACGTGGGCCGGAAGTGGCACCTCTCTTTAATAATCACCTGTTTATATATAGCTGTTGAAATGTGTAATGTAGGCCGGAAGTGGCACCTCCCTTTAATAGTCACCAGTTTTTTCATGGATGCTATTTTGTGTAAGTGGACTGGAAAGGGCACTTCCCTTTAATATTGACAAGTTTATTTATGGGTGCTATTTTGTGTATGTGGTCTCCCTTTAATAGTCACCAGTTTATATATATCTGCTAGAATGTGCAAGATGGACTGGAAGTGGCACCTTTCTTTAATAGTCACCAGTTTATATATAGCTGCTAGAATGTGTAAGATAGACTGGAAGAGGCACCTCTCTTTAATGATCACCTGTTTATATAGAGCTGCTAGAATATGTAAGGTGGACTGGAAGTGGCACTTCCTTTTAATAGTCTCCTGTTTATATATAGCTGTTGGAATGTGTAACGTGGGCCAGAAGTGGCACCACCCTTTAATGGTCACCTGTTTATATATAGCTGTTGGAATGTGTAACATACACCGGAAGTGGCACCTCCCTTTAATAATCACCTGTTTATATATAGCTGTTGGAATGTGTAACGTGGACTGGAAGTGGCACCTCTCTTTAATAATCACCTGTTTATATATAGCTGCTAGAATGTGTAACGTGGGTCGGAAGTGGCACCTCCCTTTAATATTCACCAGTTTATATATAGCTGTTGGAATGTGTAACGTGGGCCGGAAGTGGCACCTTCCTTTAATAATCACCAGTTTATATATAGCTGTTGGAATGTGTAACGTGGGCCGGAAGTGGCACCTCCCTTTAATATTCACCAGTTTATATATAGCTGTTGGAATGTGTAACGTGGGCCGGAAGTGGCACCTTCCTTTAATAATCACCAGTTTATATATAGCTGTTGGAATGTGTAACGTGGGCCGGAAGTGGCACCTCCCTTTAATAATCACCAGTTTATATATAGCTGTTGGAATGTGCAACGTGGGCCGGAAGTGGCACCTTCCTTTAATAATCACCAGGTTATATATAGCTGCTAGAATGTGTAACGTGGGCCGGAAGTGGCACCTTCCTTTAATAGTCACCAGTTTATATATAGCTGTTGGAATGTGTAACGTGGGCCGGAAGTGGCACCTTCCTTTAATAGTCACCAGTTTATATATAGCTGCTAGAATGTGTAACGTGGGCCGGAAGTGGCACCTCCCTTTAATAATCACCAGTTTATATATAGCTGTTGGAATGTGTAACGTGGGCCGGAAGTGGCACCTTCCTTTAATAGTCACCAGTTTATATATAGCTGCTAGAATGTGTAACGTGGGCCGGAAGTGGCACCTTCCTTTAATAGTCACCAGTTTATATATAGCTGCTAGAATGTGTAACGTGGGCCGGAAGTGGCACCTCCCTTTAATAATCACCAGTTTATATATAGCTGTTGGAATGTGTAATGTGGGCCGGAAGTGGCACCTCCCTTTAATAATCACCAGTTTATATATAGCTGTTGGAATGTGTAACGTGGGCCGGAAGTGGCATCTCTCTTTAATAGTCACCAGTTTATATTTAGCTGTTGGAATATGTAATGTGGGCCGGAAGTGGCACCTCCCTTTAATAGTCACCAGTTTATATATAGATGCTAGAATATGTAAGGTGGACTGGAAGTGGCACCTCCCTTTAATAGTCACCAGTTTATATTTAGTTGTTGGAATATGTAATGTGGGCCGGAAGTGGCACCTCCCTTTAATAATCACCTGTTTATATATAGCTGCTAGAATGTGTAACGTGGGCTGGAAGTGGCACCTCCCTTTAATAATCACCTGTTTATATATAGCTGTTGGAATTAGAGGTGTGAATCGTGTGATCGATCATCTTAACGATCGATTGTGGCTTGGGGGGAAGGGAAATCTTATTGTTGTGTTTTTTGTTTTTTTTAAATCATTAAAAATCGTCAATCGGGGGAGGGCGGGAAAACCGTCACACCAAAAAAACCCTAAAACCCACCCCGAACCTTTAAAACAAATCCCCCACCCTCCCGAACCCCCCCAAAATGTTTTAAATTACCTGGGGTCCAGTGGGGGGGGGGTCCCGACGCGATCTCCCTCTCTCTCTGGCCACGGCTGCGTTGAGAAATGGCGCCCGTGGCCCCTTGCCCTTATCATGTGACAGGGTTAAGGTAGCGCCGGTGCCATTTTGGTTCCTGCCTCCCGATGTCATGCATGCATGAGATCGCCCCTGGACCCCCGCTGGACCCCCAGGGACTTTTGGCCAGCTTGGGGGGCCTCATGACCCCCACAAGACTTGCCAAATGTCCAGTGGGGGTCCAGGAGCGACTTCCTGCACGCGGGCCGTATTGCCAATCTTCAACGCAGCCGTGGCCAGAGAGGGAGATCGCGTCGGGAGCCCCCCACTGGACCCCAGGTAATTTAAAACATTTTGGGGGGGTTCGGGAGGGTGGGGGATTTGTTTTAAAGGTTTGGGGTGGCTTTTAGGGTTTTTTTGGTGTGCCGGTTTTCTCGCGCCCTATTTAACGATACAATACAAATGCCCCTGACGATAAATCGAGGGCATTTGTATTGTATTGTGCACTCTAACAATTTTGGATGATTTTAAAATTATCTGACGATAATTTTAATCGTTCAAAAACGATTCACATCCCTAGTTGGAATGTGTAACGTGGGCCGGAAGTGGCACCTCTCTTTAATAGTCACCTGTTTATATATAGCTGTTGGAATGTGTAACGTGGGCCGGAAGTGGCACCTCTCTTTAATAATCACCTGTTTATATATAGCTGTTGAAATGTGTAATGTAGGCCGGAAGTGGCACCTCCCTTTAATAGTCACCAGTTTTTTCATGGATGCTATTTTGTGTAAGTGGACTGGAAAGGGCACTTCCCTTTAATATTGACAAGTTTATTTATGGGTGCTATTTTGTGTATGTGGTCTCCCTTTAATAGTCACCAGTTTATATATAGCTGCTAGAATGTGTAAGATAGACTGGAAGAGGCACCTCTCTTTAATGATCACCTGTTTATATAGAGCTGCTAGAATATGTAAGGTGGACTGGAAGTGGCACTTCCTTTTAATAGTCTCCTGTTTATATATAGCTGTTGGAATGTGTAACGTGGGCCAGAAGTGGCACCACCCTTTAATGGTCACCTGTTTATATATAGCTGTTGGAATGTATAACGTGGGCCAGAAGTGGCACCACCCTTTAATGGTCACCTGTTTATATATAGCTGTTGGATTGTGTAACATACACCGGAAGTGGCACCTCCCTTTAATAGTCACCAGTTTATATATAGATGCTAGAATATGTAAGGTGGACTGGAAGTGGCACCTCCCTTTAATAGTCACCAGTTTATATTTAGCTGTTGGAATATGTAATGTGGGCCGGAAGTGGCACCTCCCTTTAATAATCACCTGTTTATATATAGCTGCTAGAATGTGTAACGTGGGCTGGAAGTGGCACCTCCCTTTAATAATCACCTGTTTATATATAGCTGTTGGAATTAGAGGTGTGAATCGTGTGATCGATCATCTTAACGATCGATTGTGGCTTGGGGGGAAGGGAAATCTTATTGTTGTGTTTTTTGTTTTTTTTAAATCATTAAAAATCGTCAATCGGGGGAGGGCGGGAAAACCGTCACACCAAAAAAACCCTAAAACCCACCCCGAACCTTTAAAACAAATCCCCCACCCTCCCGAACCCCCCAAAATGTTTTAAATTACCTGGGGTCCAGTGGGGGGGGGGGTCCCGACGCGATCTCCCTCTCTCTCTGGCCACGGCTGCGTTGAGAAATGGCGCCCGTGGCCCCTTGCCCTTATCATGTGACAGGGTTAAGGTAGCGCCGGTGCCATTTTGGTTCCTGCCTCCCGATGTCATGCATGCATGAGATCGCCCCTGGACCCCCGCTGGACCCCCAGGGACTTTTGGCCAGCTTGGGGGGCCTCATGACCCCCACAAGACTTGCCAAATGTCCAGTGGGGGTCCAGGAGCGACTTCCTGCACGCGGGCCGTATTGCCAATCTTCAACGCAGCCGTGGCCAGAGAGGGAGATCGCGTCGGGAGCCCCCCACTGGACCCCAGGTAATTTAAAACATTTTGGGGGGGTTCGGGAGGGTGGGGGATTTGTTTTAAAGGTTCGGGGTGGCTTTTAGGGTTTTTTTGGTGTGCCGGTTTTCTCGCGCCCTATTTAACGATACAATACAAATGCCCCTGACGATAAATCGAGGGCATTTGTATTGTATTGTGCACTCTAACAATTTTGGATGATTTTAAAATTATCTGACGATAATTTTAATCGTTCAAAAACGATTCACATCCCTAGTTGGAATGTGTAACGTGGGCCGGAAGTGGCACCTCTCTTTAATAGTCACCTGTTTATATATAGCTGTTGGAATGTGTAACGTGGGCCGGAAGTGGCACCTCTCTTTAATAATCACCTGTTTATATATAGCTGTTGAAATGTGTAATGTAGGCCGGAAGTGGCACCTCCCTTTAATAGTCACCAGTTTTTTCATGGATGCTATTTTGTGTAAGTGGACTGGAAAGGGCACTTCCCTTTAATATTGACAAGTTTATTTATGGGTGCTATTTTGTGTATGTGGTCTCCCTTTAATAGTCACCAGTTTATATATATCTGCTAGAATGTGCAAGATGGACTGGAAGTGGCACCTTTCTTTAATAGTCACCAGTTTATATATAGCTGCTAGAATGTGTAAGATAGACTGGAAGAGGCACCTCTCTTTAATGATCACCTGTTTATATAGAGCTGCTAGAATATGTAAGGTGGACTGGAAGTGGCACTTCCTTTTAATAGTCTCCTGTTTATATATAGCTGTTGGAATGTGTAACGTGGGCCAGAAGTGGCACCACCCTTTAATGGTCACCTGTTTATATATAGCTGTTGGAATGTGTAACATACACCGGAAGTGGCACCTCCCTTTAATAATCACCTGTTTATATATAGCTGTTGGAATGTGTAACGTGGACTGGAAGTGGCACCTCTCTTTAATAATCACCTGTTTATATATAGCTGCTAGAATGTGTAACGTGGGTCGGAAGTGGCACCTCCCTTTAATATTCACCAGTTTATATATAGCTGTTGGAATGTGTAACGTGGGCCGGAAGTGGCACCTTCCTTTAATAATCACCAGTTTATATATAGCTGTTGGAATGTGTAACGTGGGCCGGAAGTGGCACCTCCCTTTAATATTCACCAGTTTATATATAGCTGTTGGAATGTGTAACGTGGGCCGGAAGTGGCACCTTCCTTTAATAATCACCAGTTTATATATAGCTGTTGGAATGTGTAACGTGGGCCGGAAGTGGCACCTCCCTTTAATAATCACCAGTTTATATATAGCTGTTGGAATGTGCAACGTGGGCCGGAAGTGGCACCTTCCTTTAATAATCACCAGGTTATATATAGCTGCTAGAATGTGTAACGTGGGCCGGAAGTGGCACCTTCCTTTAATAGTCACCAGTTTATATATAGCTGTTGGAATGTGTAACGTGGGCCGGAAGTGGCACCTTCCTTTAATAGTCACCAGTTTATATATAGCTGCTAGAATGTGTAACGTGGGCCGGAAGTGGCACCTCCCTTTAATAATCACCAGTTTATATATAGCTGTTGGAATGTGTAACGTGGGCCGGAAGTGGCACCTTCCTTTAATAGTCACCAGTTTATATATAGCTGCTAGAATGTGTAACGTGGGCCGGAAGTGGCACCTTCCTTTAATAGTCACCAGTTTATATATAGCTGCTAGAATGTGTAACGTGGGCCGGAAGTGGCACCTCCCTTTAATAATCACCAGTTTATATATAGCTGTTGGAATGTGTAATGTGGGCCGGAAGTGACACCTCCCTTTAATAATCACCAGTTTATATATAGCTGTTGGAATGTGTAACGTGGGCCGGAAGTGGCATCTCTCTTTAATAGTCACCAGTTTATATTTAGCTGTTGGAATATGTAATGTGGGCCGGAAGTGGCACCTCCCTTTAATAGTCACCAGTTTATATATAGATGCTAGAATATGTAAGGTGGACTGGAAGTGGCACCTCCCTTTAATAGTCACCAGTTTATATTTAGTTGTTGGAATATGTAATGTGGGCCGGAAGTGGCACCTCCCTTTAATAATCACCTGTTTATATATAGCTGCTAGAATGTGTAACGTGGGCTGGAAGTGGCACCTCCCTTTAATAATCACCTGTTTATATATAGCTGTTGGAATTAGAGGTGTGAATCGTGTGATCGATCATCTTAACGATCGATTGTGGCTTGGGGGGAAGGGAAATCTTATTGTTGTGTTTTTTGTTTTTTTTAAATCATTAAAAATCGTCAATCGGGGGAGGGCGGGAAAACCGTCACACCAAAAAAACCCTAAAACCCACCCCGAACCTTTAAAACAAATCCCCCACCCTCCCGAACCCCCCCAAAATGTTTTAAATTACCTGGGGTCCAGTGGGGGGGGGGTCCCGACGCGATCTCCCTCTCTCTCTGGCCACGGCTGCGTTGAGAAATGGCGCCCGTGGCCCCTTGCCCTTATCATGTGACAGGGTTAAGGTAGCGCCGGTGCCATTTTGGTTCCTGCCTCCCGATGTCATGCATGCATGAGATCGCCCCTGGACCCCCGCTGGACCCCCAGGGACTTTTGGCCAGCTTGGGGGGCCTCATGACCCCCACAAGACTTGCCAAATGTCCAGTGGGGGTCCAGGAGCGACTTCCTACACGCGGGCCGTATTGCCAATCTTCAACGCAGCCGTGGCCAGAGAGGGAGATCGCGTCGGGAGCCCCCCACTGGACCCCAGGTAATTTAAAACATTTTGGGGGGGTTCGGGAGGGTGGGGGATTTGTTTTAAAGGTTTGGGGTGGCTTTTAGGGTTTTTTTTGGTGTGCCGGTTTTCTTGCGCCCTATTTAACGATACAATACAAATGCCCCTGACGATAAATCGAGGGCATTTGTATTGTATTGTGCACTCTAACAATTTTGGATGATTTTAAAATTATCTGACGATAATTTTAATCGTTCAAAAACGATTCACATCCCTAGTTGGAATGTGTAACGTGGGCCGGAAGTGGCACCTCTCTTTAATAGTCACCTGTTTATATATAGCTGTTGGAATGTGTAACGTGGGCCGGAAGTGGCACCTCTCTTTAATAATCACCTGTTTATATATAGCTGTTGAAATGTGTAATGTAGGCCGGAAGTGGCACCTCCCTTTAATAGTCACCAGTTTTTTCATGGATGCTATTTTGTGTAAGTGGACTGGAAAGGGCACTTCCCTTTAATATTGACAAGTTTATTTATGGGTGCTATTTTGTGTATGTGGTCTCCCTTTAATAGTCACCAGTTTATATATAGCTGCTAGAATGTGTAAGATAGACTGGAAGAGGCACCTCTCTTTAATGATCACCTGTTTATATAGAGCTGCTAGAATATGTAAGGTGGACTGGAAGTGGCACTTCCTTTTAATAGTCTCCTGTTTATATATAGCTGTTGGAATGTGTAACGTGGGCCAGAAGTGGCACCACCCTTTAATGGTCACCTGTTTATATATAGCTGTTGGAATGTATAACGTGGGCCAGAAGTGGCACCACCCTTTAATGGTCACCTGTTTATATATAGCTGTTGGATTGTGTAACATACACCGGAAGTGGCACCTCCCTTTAATAGTCACCAGTTTATATATAGATGCTAGAATATGTAAGGTGGACTGGAAGTGGCACCTCCCTTTAATAGTCACCAGTTTATATTTAGCTGTTGGAATATGTAATGTGGGCCGGAAGTGGCACCTCCCTTTAATAATCACCTGTTTATATATAGCTGCTAGAATGTGTAACGTGGGCTGGAAGTGGCACCTCCCTTTAATAATCACCTGTTTATATATAGCTGTTGGAATTAGAGGTGTGAATCGTGTGATCGATCATCTTAACGATCGATTGTGGCTTGGGGGGAAGGGAAATCTTATTGTTGTGTTTTTTGTTTTTTTTAAATCATTAAAAATCGTCAATCGGGGGAGGGCGGGAAAACCGTCACACCAAAAAAAACCCTAAAACCCACCCCGAACCTTTAAAACAAATCCCCCACCCTCCCGAACCCCCCAAAATGTTTTAAATTACCTGGGGTCCAGTGGGGGGGGGGGTCCCGACGCGATCTCCCTCTCTCTCTGGCCACGGCTGCGTTGAGAAATGGCGCCCGTGGCCCCTTGCCCTTATCATGTGACAGGGTTAAGGTAGCGCCGGTGCCATTTTGGTTCCTGCCTCCCGATGTCATGCATGCATGAGATCGCCCCTGGACCCCCGCTGGACCCCCAGGGACTTTTGGCCAGCTTGGGGGGCCTCATGACCCCCACAAGACTTGCCAAATGTCCAGTGGGGGTCCAGGAGCGACTTCCTGCACGCGGGCCGTATTGCCAATCTTCAACGCAGCCGTGGCCAGAGAGGGAGATCGCGTCGGGAGCCCCCCACTGGACCCCAGGTAATTTAAAACATTTTGGGGGGTTCGGGAGGGTGGGGGATTTGTTTTAAAGGTTCGGGGTGGCTTTTAGGGTTTTTTTGGTGTGCCGGTTTTCTCGCGCCCTATTTAACGATACAATACAAATGCCCCTGACGATAAATCGAGGGCATTTGTATTGTATTGTGCACTCTAACAATTTTGGATGATTTTAAAATTATCTGACGATAATTTTAATCGTTCAAAAACGATTCACATCCCTAGTTGGAATGTGTAACGTGGGCCGGAAGTGGCACCTCTCTTTAATAGTCACCTGTTTATATATAGCTGTTGGAATGTGTAACGTGGGCCGGAAGTGGCACCTCTCTTTAATAATCACCTGTTTATATATAGCTGTTGAAATGTGTAATGTAGGCCGGAAGTGGCACCTCCCTTTAATAGTCACCAGTTTTTTCATGGATGCTATTTTGTGTAAGTGGACTGGAAAGGGCACTTCCCTTTAATATTGACAAGTTTATTTATGGGTGCTATTTTGTGTATGTGGTCTCCCTTTAATAGTCACCAGTTTATATATATCTGCTAGAATGTGCAAGATGGACTGGAAGTGGCACCTTTCTTTAATAGTCACCAGTTTATATATAGCTGCTAGAATGTGTAAGATAGACTGGAAGAGGCACCTCTCTTTAATGATCACCTGTTTATATAGAGCTGCTAGAATATGTAAGGTGGACTGGAAGTGGCACTTCCTTTTAATAGTCTCCTGTTTATATATAGCTGTTGGAATGTGTAACGTGGGCCAGAAGTGGCACCACCCTTTAATGGTCACCTGTTTATATATAGCTGTTGGAATGTGTAACATACACCGGAAGTGGCACCTCCCTTTAATAATCACCTGTTTATATATAGCTGTTGGAATGTGTAACGTGGACTGGAAGTGGCACCTCTCTTTAATAATCACCTGTTTATATATAGCTGCTAGAATGTGTAACGTGGGTCGGAAGTGGCACCTCCCTTTAATATTCACCAGTTTATATATAGCTGTTGGAATGTGTAACGTGGGCCGGAAGTGGCACCTTCCTTTAATAATCACCAGTTTATATATAGCTGTTGGAATGTGTAACGTGGGCCGGAAGTGGCACCTCCCTTTAATATTCACCAGTTTATATATAGCTGTTGGAATGTGTAACGTGGGCCGGAAGTGGCACCTTCCTTTAATAATCACCAGTTTATATATAGCTGTTGGAATGTGTAACGTGGGCCGGAAGTGGCACCTCCCTTTAATAATCACCAGTTTATATATAGCTGTTGGAATGTGCAACGTGGGCCGGAAGTGGCACCTTCCTTTAATAATCACCAGGTTATATATAGCTGCTAGAATGTGTAACGTGGGCCGGAAGTGGCACCTTCCTTTAATAGTCACCAGTTTATATATAGCTGTTGGAATGTGTAACGTGGGCCGGAAGTGGCACCTTCCTTTAATAGTCACCAGTTTATATATAGCTGCTAGAATGTGTAACGTGGGCCGGAAGTGGCACCTCCCTTTAATAATCACCAGTTTATATATAGCTGTTGGAATGTGTAACGTGGGCCGGAAGTGGCACCTTCCTTTAATAGTCACCAGTTTATATATAGCTGCTAGAATGTGTAACGTGGGCCGGAAGTGGCACCTTCCTTTAATAGTCACCAGTTTATATATAGCTGCTAGAATGTGTAACGTGGGCCGGAAGTGGCACCTCCCTTTAATAATCACCAGTTTATATATAGCTGTTGGAATGTGTAACGTGGGCCGGAAGTGGCACCTTCCTTTAATAGTCACCAGTTTATATATAGCTGCTAGAATGTGTAACGTGGGCCGGAAGTGGCACCTTCCTTTAATAGTCACCAGTTTATATATAGCTGTTGGAATGTGTAACGTGGGCCGGAAGTGGCACCTTCCTTTAATAGTCACCAGTTTATATATAGCTGCTAGAATGTGTAACGTGGGCCGGAAGTGGCACCTCCCTTTAATAATCACCAGTTTATATATAGCTGTTGGAATGTGTAACGTGGGCCGGAAGTGGCACCTTCCTTTAATAGTCACCAGTTTATATATAGCTGCTAGAATGTGTAACGTGGGCCGGAAGTGGCACCTCCCTTTAATAATCACCAGTTTATATATAGCTGTTGGAATGTGTAACGTGGGCCGGAAGTGGCACCTTCCTTTAATAGTCACCAGTTTATATATAGCTGCTAGAATGTGTAACGTGGGCCGGAAGTGGCACCTTCCTTTAATAGTCACCAGTTTATATATAGCTGCTAGAATATGTAAGGTGGACTGGAACTGGCACTTCTCTTTAATAGTCACGAGTTTATATATAGCTGTTTAAATGTGTAATGTGGGCCGAAAGTGGCACCTTCCTTTAATAGTCACCTGTTTATTTATAGCTGCTAGAATTTATAATGTGGACTGGAAGATACACTTCCATTTAATTTTCACAATTTGATCTGCTTGTCATTCATATTTTCTTCACGTTCATTAACTATCCCATTAGTTCCTGGATGGGCCATATATTAAATCCTGAGCTTTATCTTTGTCCTGTAATTATCTGAGTAATAATTAGGAAATTATAGTACTCAGGCTGCATTTACTGTCAAGGAAGAAGTGGGATGGGAATGGAAATATTTCTCACTGAGATCATCTCGAGACTGCTATCATTATGTAATTGCTGCCTATAGAAGAAGCGTTTTATTTTTGGCAGTTCATATGAACTGGCAGAAATGCATAGCTGACTGTGTTTGGCCTCTTACAGTTCAGCTGGGAGACGTGTAGTGACTGTGCTGGGGATTCTGCTTTTGGAGAGCTCTCACATTCCCAAACTAATTCCCTTTCTGCTGAAGATTAGAATCTTGCTCCATTCTCTCTGATCAGGAAAGCCCTGTTTTCTGTAGAAGGATGAACATTAGAGTCCTGGGACAGTGAGAGTTACTCTTTATGAGACTCTGATCAGGAGAGGAATTAATGTTTCACCTCTAATGTGGGTCTGCTGGATGTACTGTAAACTCCTTTTCCGTACACCTTGGGATTCCAGTCCTCTGCATTTGATATTTAACCCTAGCTTTCAAAAGTGAGGTAAAAATGTTTGGAAAATCATCAGTGCAGTCTCCAAACTTCTAAAGTACATGAGAAAGGAAACGGCGGCAGGTTTTCTCCTTTTCCAAGGGGGCATGGCCTACAGATGGCAGAGACACCTGACTCACTGACCTTGACATCCAGCAGTGTTCAGCCTACAGTCCTCTTTGCCAGAATAGTAGATGATATCAGATTAGGAAATAATTCATTGAAAATACAATTGATAACTTTATGAGCAGACTGGCACCACATGCACTGAGCGGAGAAAAGACACATCCCATATGCTTGTGGCTGAACAAAGAGCCAAAATGCTTGATGAGCATGACACCATGCTTACGAGAAAGGTTAATGGTTGAAGGATGACCTCAACAGCCTATCTTGTGGGTGAAGCTTTGAACCCATTTCCCCATAGCTGTGTGCATTCATTTTATACATAATGGGCCAGATCTTAAAATCTACTCCCAATTTTATAACATGCGCGAGCACTGTTATAAAATTGGAGCACTCAACCCCGCCCCCGAACCACCCCCGGACCACCACCATGCCCCCCAGCCACGCCCACGAACCGCCGCAATGGCCCCGGCCATGCCCCCGGACTGCCCCTTTTTGCAAGCCCCGGGACATACGCGTGTCCCGAGGCTTGTGAGCGCCGCCGAGCCTATGCAAAATAGGCTCGGCGCACGCAGGGGCAGATTTTCTCGGGTTACGCGTGTATGTTACGCGCGTAACCTTTGAAAATCTGCCCCAATTGTTTCCCAGACTGAATTAGGCCATTTTCTGTTTGGTGTTTAAAAAACAAATCAAATTGATAATGACTCTGAAAATCACCCACACTATTTAAAAGAGGTGGATAAAAACAAAAATGAATCACATCCTCCAGCAAAATAAAAATCAGCAAAAGAATGGATTGAAAAGTAATGCAATGACCTGAAATGAACACATTCCTGTTTCCTAAATGCTAAATGCAGGCTCTGAGAGGGAGGAGGCATCAAGGTCCTGCCCACACTGCCATTCATCTACCCATATTCCTTCATTTCTTATATAATTTGCCTGATTATTGCAATTTTAACCCATTAGATAAGTGACCTATCAATCCATCTTTTCTTTACATTTGTCCCCGGGTTCTCATGGATAATGGACATTAGAGATATGAATCGGAACCGGAATCGGTTCCAATTCCAGTTCCGATGCACATTGTTAATTTTTTTTTGTGCAGCCCGATCGCGGTTTTGTTTATCGGCTGTGCCCGAGCCGATAAACAAAAAAACCCACCTGACCCTTTAAAACTGTTCCCTTAGCTTTCCCCACCCCCCCAAACCCCCCCAAAAACTTTTTACAAGTTCCTGGTGGTCCAGTGGAAGTCCCGGGTGCGATCTCCCGCTCTCGGGGCCGTCGGCTGCCACTAATCAAAATGGCGCCGATGGCCCTTTGCTCTTACCATGTGACAGGGTATCCGTGCCATTGGCCAGGCCCTGTCACATGGTAGGAGTAATGGACGGCTGGCGCCATCTTTAAAAATGGCGCAAGCCATCCAGTGCTCCTACCATGTGACAGGGGCCAGCCAATGGCCAGATACCCTGTCACATGGTAAGAGCAAAGGGCCATCGGCGCCATTTTGATTAGTGGCAGCCGACGGCCCGAGAGCGGGAGATTGCTCCCGAGACCCCCACTGGACCACCAGGTACTTGTAAAATGTTTTGGGGGGTCGGGAGGGTGGAGAAAGCTAAGGGAACAGTTTTAAAGGGTTGGGGTGGGTTTAGGGATTGTTTTGATGTGCCGTTTTTCCTGCCCTCCCACAAAATGATAAGAGAACCCCAGGAACAAAATCGGGTTCTCTTATCGGGAGCCCCCGATTTCTGACGATTTTGAAAATATCATCCGATATTTTCAATCGTCCAAAGCCCGATTCACATCCCTAATGAACTTTCACCTTAACTACTTTAACCTTAATTCTTCCTGCTCGTGCAAACTGTTCATCTATGTGAGCTATAGACTTGGAGTCCTTCTCTCTGTTTCTTACATAGTTATGCTATTTACACTAACAATCAAAAGGCTGCCTAGTTAAAAAATACATACACAGAAGAGTTCTCCTTTAAATATCGATAAAACCCAAAATCATATTTCATGATAGTAAATTCATGTAGTCCCACCTATAACCACTTACATTAACTCTTCTCAGTTACTGGGCCAAATTAAAAGGAGCTAATGTGTTAGGAAAGTAAAGAAGAGTAAGAGGAAAAAGAAACCGATCTGGTTCTCTAAGGAGGTAGCTGAAACATTTAAGGTTAAAAGAACAGCATTTGAGAAGTATGAAGATCTCACAAGGAAGAATATCTGTTAAAACTGAGAGAGATGAAGAAAGAAATCAGGATAGCTGAAAGTCAAGCAGAAAAAAGGATTGCCAAAGAGGTAAAGAGAGGAGACAAAACAATTTTCAGATCTATCAGAGAAAGAAGAGAGGCCCGTAGAGGTATAGTGAAACTGAAAGGTGACGAGGAGCAACGCATGGAGAGAGACAAAGAAATGGCAGAAATATTAAACAAATACTTCAGTCCACTGTTTACTAAAGAAGACCCTGTTGAAGGACCATGGCTGGTTGACAAAACCGCAGATGGGGAGAGGAAGCTCCATTTACAGAAGAGAATGTATGGGAAAAGCTAGAAAAACTGAAAGTGGACAAGGCCATGGGACCAGATGAGGTTCATCCCAGGATACTGAGGGAGCTCAGAGATGTGCTGGCGGGTCCCCTGCATGACCTGTTCAATGGATCCCTGGAAACAGGAGTTGTGCTGCGGGATTGGAGAAGAGCAGTTGTGGTCCCACTTCACAAGAGTGGTAGAAGAGAGGAGGCTGGAAACTACAGGCCGGTTAGCATCACCTCGGTGGTGGGAAAATTAATGGAGATTATGCTGAAGGGAAAAATAGTGAGCTATGTACTATCAGGAGGATTGCTGAACCTAAGGCAGCTTGGATTCACCAGATAAAGGTCCTATCAGACAAATCTGATTGATTTTTATAATTGGGTGACTAAAGAATTGAATTGAGGAAAAATGCTCGATGTGATCAACTTGGATTTCAGCAAAGCTTTTGATATGGTCCAGTTTCTCCAGTGTCAATTTTACTACAAAGGGAATCCATAAGCAATGATAAGTGATATTCCTTGCTAAATCCGTTCCTAAAGCCGAACTGATTTTCATCCAATACGGATATTTTCTCCATAAACTCATTAAACTGAATTAATACACATTTTTTGATTATTTTTGCCAAAGTGGGCAAATTTGATATTGGTTGGTCAGGTCATCACATGGAATATTCATATTCTTCAAAACTGGTAGCATTCTTTAAGCTATCAGGTAATAAACCCTCACTTTATGATTGGTTAACTATTTGTTTAATTATTGGATAGCAGAGGTCTTTCAAACTTCTTCTATACTCAAAATGACAGGGGTCCAGCCAACAATTCCTAGTATCTAACTGATCACTAATCACACAATCTATATCAAAGAGAGACACTTAGTAAACTCAGACCAGGTAAGGTTGACCTCACAGCTATTGGAGTCACTTATCGATATTGTAGTATATATAAAAAAAAAGATGGCATTGCAGATTCACAGATTTTTTCTCAAAAAACTGTGCCAGCCGCTCACTACTGGGATTATTTGTTATAATCCATTGTTGCTTGTTTTGTCAAAGACCAAACTGTGTGAAACAGCTCAAATGGCTGATTTATAGAAGCTTGTAACCAGTTCATCTAATAAGTCCTTTTGGCATTATGAAATCTAGTTCTATAACCTCATAATAACTCCAAATAGTGGTCTTGAACATTATCCATTTTTAATTTTTTCCTGGCCTCCTCTGCTCTCCTTAATGTCCTCCTCAAGATTATTAAATCTTGAGTAGCCCAAGGCACTCTCTTGTTTTACCTCCTACCCCTAATTTCCTTTCAGTTGTGGGAATAGGTTTCTGGCACTTTCCCCAGGATGTACCATGCCCTGCTGGAATTGTTGCTGGAAGGTTTCTAAGTATATCCTGCCTTTATAGGATGGCAGGTTTGACTTTTGCATAAGTGGCCCTTCTCTCCAGACTGGTGACTTGAAAGGCCGCTTGGCTTTTGCCTTCATGCTAATTTGCTAGGTATGTAATCCAGTTAGCTTCTGACCAAGAAATCTCTGAGTCCTTTCCTGCATTTATCTTAAACCAGATGGGAGGTAGTGGATTCACCTTGGTTGTGGCAGCTTGCAGCTCGGTAAATTGTTCATATAAATTTTGAACGACTTTCTGGAGCTGCTGCTGGCCTTCTGCCAGGACTTGTATCATCCGCTCCATGTCGACTTCTTGGCCCTGATTGCCTAGTCTGTGAAAGGCTCTGCACTGCTCCTGAGCATCTACACAAGAAGTCTTCTTTCTTTTCTTGAAAACAAAACCCTGCCTGATTGGAACTGACTTACTGTTAATGCCCTCTCTGCAGGTGGAGCTATTCTCCTTAGCCTGTTTCAATCCTTTCTCCGGGCAGCCGCTGCCTCTGGACCCAGGAAACAGGGAAAAAGAAAAAAAATTCTTCTGTTTGGCATGGGTTTCTGGCTATGTAAGCTTAGCTCAGAGATCCCCGAACTGATTCCATATTTACGCAGTCAGAATGGCCAGAGAATAGACACAGGCTGGGCTCTGGCTGGATTTTCATGAACTTTTATTAATTTACAACAAGAAAAGGAAGGAAGATGAGGGCTGGAGAGGTCCTCTGTTAGTCATGCCACTTTCTCTGATGGCCAAAATGGCACCATCAGATGCCCAATTTTTGGAGGCAACTTTTGGCAGAATCCCTTCAAAATTCTGGGCCACAGGATGGAGCTGGAAGCTCACTTCTAGTTACTGAAATCGAGCCACAGATATATTAGCTTAGTACAATCAAAGGGTATCATCCACAACCTTTTCCTGACGTTGTTTTCTACGTATCCAAGCGGACCAACACAGTAACCATGCGGCCTGAATAAAGACACTTGGTTGCTGTGTTAGTCTACTTGGAGTTGAAGAAAAGGAAATTTGTAAGTGGATTAACTTACTCCTAATGAAATCATGAATGTCCTAAAAGTAGAAGACACTTGGAATATAAAAGGATAACTTTCAAACAGCTCCACATGGCCCCATATACGAGCAGAGAACTACTACAGCATTTTATAATGTGCGAGTATCAGGTATGTACAGATTATGAAATACGCATATGTCCACCCTCCAACACATGTGTATATATGCTTACGTGTGAATACCTATAATGCATTGAAAGAGCATATTTTAATGCGTTTAGAGGTAGGTTTTAAAAGCCGCACGCATCCATGTACACGCGGTTCCCAGTGCAAGCACATGGATGTGCCAATTTTATATCGGCACGCGTATGCGCAGGCGGGTTGCGACTCACGCGTGCATGAGGGGGTGATTTTTTTTTTTAAAAGTGTGGTGATGCAAACTGCTTTTCCCCAGTTCCCTCCCAGTCTGCTCCAATTGCACGAGATAATAATTAGCAGGCGTAAAATTGCACAAATATGTTACCACATGTGGCCCTGCCCTGGAATGCCTCTTTCTAAGCATGTAGATGTGCATCTGAAAACAAAAATACACACGTATTCACCTCAATATTTCGTTGTATAGCATTGTTTTGTTATTTTGGTCAATAAAGTTTTACATTCAAAAAAAAATACACACGTATGTTTGTTTATAAAATAGTATGTATTTATTTATTTTATTTATTTAAAGTTTTTGTATACCGACATTCGTAGTATGTATGTGAGTATAGGCTACTTATGCATGACCATGAACTGAAATCTTTCAAAATTCACCCCTAACGCTGTATGTTAATTTTATGCTAAAATTTGAAGTAATGGGAGACAGAAAAAGAAATGGTTTCATTTGTAGCAGAAAGCACAGCATGGAAGCATCTTCACAATTGCCACAATTAGTTTCCACTAGTTCTGAAAAATAAAAATGAAATGCATCATTAGAGATCCTGCAGCTTCACCTCCCAGACAACGTCTTCTTTCTTGCCTGCACAATTTTCCTTATAGGACTTTAAATTGTTCTTTTGATTTTTCTAACCCCTAGCGTTTCACTAGTCAGCCATTTATTAGCATAACAATGCTCTGCTTGATGGGCTTTAGCAGCTGCACAAGACTCTTGATCTGATGTTGCTTTTGGCTGTGTGAACCTTTATGTTTAATAATGTATGTTTGTTTATATTTTTTTGGGGCATTTTGTGTATTGAATTTTATTGTGTTTTATGCATTGTATTTTTATCTTGATGTACACTGCTTTGATTGCTCTTTTGAACTAGAAAGTGGTATATAAGAATTTTAAATAAATAAAATAAAACTTGATCTTCAGCCTTGTGCATGATTTGTCAGCACACAGTTGAAAGGGCACTGGAATCACTACTGCGTCACACCATGTTGTGTGTCATTGCCTGCTTTTAACCTGTATATTGTTTCTTGGTCATTATTGTCCCTGTGCACTGCCCCATTCCTCTTTATGAGTGCAAATTGCTTCTCTTTATTGTCAGAGTACACTGAATTGTACTTCAGTTTGTTGTAAGCCATTCAGGGTGGTCCTATGGGACTAAAAAAGCAAAATATAAGTAGAAGATTAGGACAGATTAGATTATTATCATAGTTACAATCACTTTAATAAGCCAACTAGAATACAAAATGTCTGCTGTGATTAGAGATACACAGAGAAAAATATCTGCCAGATGGGATTCTGATGAATCCCTTGAAGCAAACTGATTTTGTCTTGCCCGAACATAATGACTAGTATTTGTGAAAGAACTGTTGTGACTGCCAAGTGGAGAATTGCAGATCTAAAACCATAATTAGAAGGCTTCTATTACTGGCAAAGTGGCTGGGGATCTGTAGGGCCACAGTTTCTTATTTAAATACAGTTTATCATAACAGTTGTCCTAACACTATATATTCCCCGATTTGTGCATCCATGTGTTTTAGCTTTAGCTAGCTACCTATGATCGGGGAGTGAACCAGATTCCTGATTCCTGCAGCTGTGATTCATTTTGCTTGCCACAGACCTCAGCGTTATTTTTTTATGACTTGAAAGAATAACAAGATTTTTCTCTAGAATTCTCGTTAATCTTTATTTAATACTCGTATTCAATGTGCTTGTAAGCAATCTATTTACATACACAGCCTCCTCTGAATGTAAAGAGGTCTCATGCATATTCATTGTGGAAATCTTGAACATCGACCAGATTGAGGCCAAAGGACCAAGTTTGGGGACCCCTTGCTTAGTGTATACACAAAGAGAAGGAACATTCAACCTCTGTCATTGAGAAAAGGAGTTTATCAAGGAGGCAAGCTTTAAAAATCACATTCATTTCAGTCATTGTTCTGAATCCATTTGGGCCAGATTTAAAACCTGGTTTTATGCATGTTAATAGCTCCCTGGTTTCATACATATTTTTACGCAAGGTGAGGAGAGGCGTTCCTGGAGGTGGAGCTGGGATGGAATTGTGACAGAAAGGCACTTTTTTTTTTTTATTTAAATAAACAGAGCAAAGAAAAACAGAACAACATCCAAGGCAGGGTTAGAAAACAATCAAGTCCATAGATCATGGTGCTTCTAAGACTCTTTGAAACAAAATACAAAATGTCTTTACTCATAAGGATTTATTATCCTAACAAAAGGTTTGAGGTGGAGTACAATTCGGTGCACACATAAAATCAGTAATAATAATTCATACAAAACAAATATGAATAGAAATACAATACGGCCTACCCTCATTTGTTATGTAGCAACTCGGGTCGTAGGCAAAGCCATGGTTAAATGCCAGGTTAAACAAATATGTTTTCAAAGCCTTTTTAAAAGATTTATTACATTCAATTACCCGAATCTGCTCTGGCAACGAGTTCCAAAGTAGTAACCCTACACTCAAAAGAGCCCTCTCCCTTCTAAATATGCAGAATCTCAAGCAAGTTCTTTATTGCTAATCTTAATGACCGAGGAGATTT